>NW_007252172.1:0-25587 GCF_000164805.1 Carlito syrichta | reverse complement strand
TATGTGTCTAGAAGTTGGTCTTCTCATTTGTTGTCTTGCAGGGGTTCTCTGAATCTTTTGAGTTTGAATGTTTGCATCACCGATTAGATAAGGGAAATTTTCTTGAATGATCACATGGAAGGTTTGTTCCAGTATGGTCTCTGTCTCTCTTTCTCCCTCAGGAAGGCCAATTACTCTTAGGTTTGGTCTCTTGAAGGTTTTATTCTTTCTTTTTGAGCTTATTTTCTGTGTTTTTATGAGTTTGGGTTAGTTCTATATTTTGGTTTTCAAGCTCTGAGATTCTTCTGCTTGGGTAATTCTGGTTTCCATGCTTATCAGTTTGTTATTTATTTCATTCACAGTTTTATTAATTACTGTTATCTCAGATATCAGCTCGTTCCTAGTTTCTTCTTGTGTTTCCTCAATTCTTTTTAATATCTGCATTAATGTCTTGATATCTAGGTTTATAGTTTGAGACCCTTCATTCGGGGGCTCTTCATTGTTTGCATTCCGAAGTCAATTTGTCAGTGTCTGCCCTCCCAGGGGTCTGGGAGAGATCCATACTCTTCTTTTGGTTTTTCTTCATTTGTGTAGATTTTTCTCTCTCTCCCCCTTTCCCTCCCCTTCTTTAATTCTCTCTTTGAGGGAAGGTGGGGTTGCTTTTGTTTCACTTCTGCAATATCCTGTTTTTCCTTATGAGGGTCTTCTGGCTTTGTTCACTTTTGAAGTTGGAGTGTGGGCTTTGAGGTTTAATTGAGGGGGAAGCTGTGGTTCAGAATGTACCTGCTGATTCTAGCATCCACAAACAGGTGTATGAGTACACTGGAACCTATTTCCCTCTGCCTTACCATCCGCCCGTGCAGCAATATGCAGGCTTGGTCCCTAGATTAAAAAGTGCGTATAAAAGAGGAAAATAATGGAGGAAGGGGTGGTCAATAGGAAGTTAGAAAGAGAGAAGAGCTAGAAGGAAAACAGACATACATCCCAACTATCAGGTGAGAAAGAGACACAAGGCTGGAGGGAAGTGAGAAAAGACACGTAAGAAAGATTCCCTAAATAATACTGATAGCTACACAGAGACAGACCAATAAAATCATGAAACAGTGTAAGTTAGAAGGCAAACAACAAAAGTGATCAAAACAAACAGTCAAAATGATAAAATCATGAGTCAATATAAGAGATCAGACTAAAGTCACTTCAGCTCTGATCTCTGGCCTCTCCCCTTTGCTTTTCATTGCAGGCAGCTGGATTTACTCGTAGTTTGGGTTTGTTTTTGTTTTTGTTTTGTTTTGAGTTGGAGTCTCACTCTGTCACCCAGACTGGAGTGCAGTGGCTGCTCCCGGTTACAGCAGCCTTGCCTGCTGGACTCCAGTGATCCTTCCGCCTCAGACTTCCAAGTTGCTGGAACTACAGGTGTTGTTTTTTTGGTTTTTTTTTTAGCCTGCTGCCTGGGAGTTGCTTTTGTCTGATTCAGTGTAGGGGTGGGGCTTTGTCTTCTGTTTAGCGACATTACCTTAGGAGCCGAGGTGGGGGTTTTTGATAGGTGGGCGGGGCAATGGAAATCTCTGCCTGGAGAAAGGTCAAGGCAGATTCACTTTCACAGAGCCGTTTCTCTCCACTTGTCTGTGTCCCCAAGCTTGGGGTCATGTGCTGAGTGCCTCAGCCAGGGTGGGCCTAGAGCCCCAGAGCTCCAAAGCTCCAAAGGGCAGGTGGTGAGCAGTGAGAGTGGCCCTGTGCCCCCCACAGGGTATGTCAGCCAGGAATGGGACCAGTGTCTCTGCAGGGTGGGCGCCCAGAACCTCTCTGAGTGACCGGCTGCTTGGTGCTGGGTGCTGGGGGAGAGATGATGTAGCCAGGGAGGGAGCTGAGACCTGAGACTCCCACACAGGCTGGAGTCACATATGGTGGTACAGCAGCAGCAGGGGGCTGCAATATCCAGCCCTGCATGGGACCAAAGGTCCCCGGGCCTTGGAGCAGTGTGGCTGGTGGTGGGCTGGGTGATGGGGGAAGAAAAGTAAGAGTCTTTTTGGGAACTCACATTTGGAGAATCACACAAGTCCACCTATGCTGTCGCCATCTTACCGGAATGAGCCTTGTCCAATTTTTAATGAGGCTATTTGTTTTTTTATTTCTGATTTGTTTAAGCTCTTTGTAGATTCTGGATAACAGTCCTTTGCTGAATGTATAGTTTCTTAACATCATCTCCCATTCTTTCAGATGCCTATTTACTCTGCTGATTATTTCTTTAACTCTGAAGCTTTTTGTGTTCAATTAAGTCCCACTTGTTTGTTTTTGTTTTTGTTGCATTTGCTTTTGGAGGCTAAGCTGTAATTATTTGCCTAGATCAATGTCCAGACAAGTTTTTACTAGGTTTTCTTCTATGATTTTTATGATTTTAGGGCTCACATTTATGTTTTTAAGCTATCGTGTTTAATTTTTGTATGTGGTGAGGGATAGGGATCAAATTTCAATTTTTCTGCTTGTGGCTATCCAATATACTCACCATTATTTGTTAAATAGGGTGTCCTTTCCCCAGTATAAGTTTTTGTCTACTTTGTCAAAGATCAGTCTATTTTAGGCATTTGGGTTTATTTCTAGATTTCCTTCTGTGTTTCACTGTGCTATGTGCCTGCTCCTGTATCATATCACTGTTGTTGTTTTTTTTGTTTCTATAGCCTTATATTACAATTTGAATTAAGTTAATGCATTGTCTCCAGCTTTTATCCTTTTGCTTAGGATTACTTTAGCTATTCTCGCTATTTTTTGGCTCCATATGATTTTTAAGTAAGTTTTTTTTTTTCTCTTTATATGAAAAAATGTTGCTGGTAGTTTGAGATTGTGTTGAATTTGTAGATTTCTTTGGGTGGTATGGTCATTTTAACAATGCTAACTCTTCAATATATGAGCATAGGATGGTTTGTGTCCGTAGCATAGATTTGTGTCCTCTACAATTTTTTTTCCATCAGTGTTTCATAGTTCTCCTTGTAGAAGTCTTTCATGTCCTTGATTAAAAGTATTTCTGCATATTTTAATTTTTGGATAGTTGTAAATAGTATTGAGTTATTGATTTGATTCTTAGCTTGGTTATTACTGGTATATAGCAGTGCTACTGATTTTTGTGTGTTAATTTTGTAACCTGAGATTTTACTGATTTCATTTATTCTCTTTCTTATTGCTAGATATGTTTTTTTATTCATGTTTCCCCTCAGGGATGTGACTTTAATTTGTATAGTTTACACTCACCTAGCTTTGGCTCTGGTGCTTTCAATGGTATGAGCTCCATGATTATAGAGAATCTTTGTAAGATAGCTTTCTCATACATTGCTTGTGTGTGGGGGGAGGGGCTTCATTTTCTCCTGTGGAGCTAGAATATCAGAGCTTATCTTGTTGACCAATGGAGTGCTGTGCTTTCTCCCCACCTCCACCCTCCCCACCCCCTGCCCCAACCAGTAATTTTTCTCTGGGTTGAAATTCAGTCTTCAGGCTGTTAGGAGTCATTCAAGGGTAAAAACTGATTGCAGCTGAAGCAGGTGATTGTGGTTATGTGCAATACCCTTATGGTGGGCTAAAATCTCAGCTGTGATGAAGGAAGTTGGGGAAACTCCCAATGAAATGCACTGAGGTTTTTGCAAGAAGTGAGGTGGGGAAGTCCCCTCAGTTCCACCTTCTCTGATCCTTTCATCTTTCTTTGACCATTACATTGCATTGCCAATTCTCAAACTCAAACGGAATCAGACACTTACACACTATTAGTTAGTTTTCTAATGCTCTGTGTACACTATACCATGGATGGCAATATTTATGCCCCTAAGAGATAATGTTTAAATTTTTAAATTTTACAAGTTTATGAGTGTATAGGAAATGTAATCATATCACCACCTCTACAAATGATTTACACTCTAATCAGTATTATAATAATCATACACTAGTCAGAGTTACCTTTTAATGTGTGCAAGTCATAGTTAACTCACCAGAACACTGTGAAAACTTTGATTAGTGGTACTTTTTATAGAAACTATTTATGAAGTTCAAATGTTAAAGTTCAAGATCTATATTTAAAAAAGAAAATTGCCTTGGTTTCCACTAAAATAAAAAAAGTAAATGACATGAATGTTGTAACAGATGCATATCCTGACAATAACTGAATTAATATCAGTTCCTGGACAGTTTCTAATGAACTTTACTAACTAAGCTAGAGAATAAAGGTATCATGAAAGTTAATCAAGCATTCAGAGATATTATGCTTTCTTTATAAAAAGTGTGTAATTTACTCGTTCTTTTGGAGAAAACTCTACTGAGGGGTTGATTTGTTACCACTGTACTTTATTACCCTATCTACGCTTTTATTTTTACAATTAATTCCACTTAAAATAATAAAACCAACACATTATTTTGATCAAAAAATATTTTAAAGGGTTGAATAGAAAAGAAATTTTTAATAAAGTCAATATCCTCAATGAAAATAAAATTCTGTTAAGATTACAATTTTTACATAAGAAGACAATTCTGGATTCTGCCTTGAAGTTTACTTATAAAGAGAGCAATCCTGAAAGGCTAAGCTAGAAAAGACTATTCCCTTAAGGGAGCATTCCTGAGCGGCTAGGCTGGAAGAAAGTATTCCCTTAAAGAAGGAGGAAATAGATAGCTAATCTGTGGTGAATTTCAACTAGGTCATTCTGGGTACACAACCCAGTCTCTTAAGTAGTATGCTATAATGGAAATACTACCCCTTAGAAATCTAACCTCAAGACTGAATTCCCTTATTTTCAATTGACTTAGATTGAGAGTAATATGCTCCCTTCATATGTGCCAAGAAAGAAGATGCCCTATGCCACTAGTCATCAGGGAAATACAAATCCAAACCATAATGAGCTATCATCTCACACCTGTTAGGATGGCGTGTGTGTGTGTGTGTGTGTGTGTGTGTGTGTGTGTGTGTGTGTGGTAGAACACTTAAAATCTACAATTTTAGCAAAAGTTCCGAGTATAGCACAATATTAAGTATAACCTTCAAGTTATACATTAGATTACTAGACTAGTTCATCCTACATATATGCAACTATGTATCATTTATCCTACATCTCCCCATCCTTAATGACCATTGTTTTATGGTCTATCTCTATATATTTGACTTCTTAAAAGATTCCATATATAATTTAAATAATGAATTATGTTTATTTCTGTGTCTGGTCTAGTATAATGTCCTCCAGATTCAACCATGTTATGGCAAATGACTTTTTTTCATTATTAGGAGGTACATGCTGGTCTCAGACTCCTGGACTTAAGTGATAATTACAACTTTCCCTCTCAAAGTACTGGAATTATAGGCATGAGGATCTTCTTTTCATAAGTTCAATAATATTCCATTGTATACATATATGCCACAGATTCTTTATCCATTCATCAATTGAATGACAGATTGCTTCCATATCTTGAATATTTTGAATAATGTGGCAAAGAACATGGAAGGGCAGATATATTTACAAGGTAGCAATTTCACTTATGATGGCTATTATCAAAAAATAAAAATAACAGGCATTGACAAGGATGTGGAGAAAAGGGAATCCTTGTACACTCTTGACAGGATGCAAAATGGTGCAGCCATTGCGAAAAATGGTATGAAAGCTTCTCAAAAAATTTAAAAAATACCATACAATCCAACAATCCCACTTCTGGTTGGTTATGTAAAAGATTTGAAACTAGGATTTCAAAAGAGATTAAAAAAAAAAAAGATATTGGTATTCCCATGTTCATTGCAGTATTATTTAGAATAGCCAAGATGTGTAAACAACTTAAGTGTCCATTGACAAATGACTGGATAAAGAAAATGTGGTGTATATAGGCAATAGAATCTCTTTCTTTCTTAAAATAGAAGAAAACTTTGCAATATATAAAAGAATGGATTGAGGAAATTATGTTAAGTGAAATAAACTGGTCACAGAAAAATCAACTACTGTATGACTCCACTTATATGATGTATCTAAAATCGTAAACTCATAGAAACAGAGAATAGAAGGGTGGTTTTCAAGAACTTAAGAAAGGAAGCCGGGTTCGGTGGCTCAGACTGTAATCCCGTGCTTTGGGAGGCTGTGGTGAGTGGATTGCCTGAGCCCGCCGGTTTGAGACCCGCCTGGGCAACTTGATGAGACCTCATCTCTACAATAAATCAAGAAATCAGCCAGGCATGGTAGTGCGTGCCTGTAATTCCGGCTACTCAGAAGGCTGAGGCGGAAGGATCGCCAGAGCCCAGCGGGTCGAGGCTGCGGTGGCCGGGAGCGGTCACTGCACTCCAGTCTGAGTGACAGAGTGAGACTCCAACTAAAAAAGAAAAAAAAAAAGAAAGGAGAACATTGGTATAATGTTTCCATTTTAGAAGATAAATTCTAAACATCTGCTATAACACATAAAGCCTATAGTTAACAATACTGCATTGTACACTGAAAAATCTGTTAAGAGAGTAGATATATTAAATGTTATCATGACAATAAAAAAAAACTTTTTTTATTGTAAAAAGGGCTGGGTGTAGTGGTTCATGCCAGTAATCCCAGCATTCTGGGAGGCTGAAGCAGGAGGATCACTTGAGCCCAGGAATTCCATATCAGCCTAGGCAACATAGTGAGATCTCATCTCTATTTAAAAAAAAAAAACAAAAACAGAAATTAGCCAGGCATGGTGGCACATGCCTGTACTCCCAGCTACTTAGGAGGCTGAGACAGAAGGATCTCCTGAGCTCAGGAGATTGATGCAGTGGAGTATTGTGATCCTGTCATGCACTCTAGCTTGGGTGACAGAGTGAAACCCCTACTCAAAAAAAAATAAATAGATGGATAGATAGATAAGTAAACAAATATTGTAAAAAGGCTAGAGGCTGTGGCTCATGCCTGTAATTCTAGCACTTTGGGAACCCAAAGTGGTATAAATTGCTTGAGGCCAGGAGTTCAAGGCTACAATGAGCTATAACCACATCACTGCACTCCAACATGGGTCACAGAACAAGACTCTGTCTCAAAGTATAAGTAATATAGCAAAATCTAGAGTGACAGTTGATTAATTATATAGGATTTTGAAAAAGCCATCTAGAAGCCCAAACTTCACCTGCATGTAGTCCTACTTATGTAGTAAATCCTCACTTGTACCCCACAACTCTAAAATACATACATACATACATACATACACACACATACATATATATTTTGTTAAAAAGAAAAAAAGAGGTGAATGAGGAATATTAAAATTTGGGCATATAACTTGGCTTTAAGGATGGGTCATTTCAATGGAACACTAAAACCACTGTAGAACAAATAGAAATGGGATAGTAAGAAGAAAAGTGGGGAAGCTGGAGAGAGTACTTCTCTCCAAATATACTCTCAGACTACTACTCTCTTGCTTTATTGGATAAACTCTTCTATGTGCCAAACTATTATCTAAGCAATACAATTCTATTGAAATGTGCTAAGTACTTGGATTGGTTATGGGTAAGCCCACAGGTATGTCCTCCAACCCATTCCTTTGTTTTTCCTACCTTCCATCCCTCCATGTGAAAACAATTTTCTGGAAACCTACAATTACCCATTTTATAAACTCCAAAGTTATTATTCATCTTAGTGGGGAAAAAAAAGAACTCACCACGTTCTTCACAAGTTCTTATTTAAAGGTAAGGAAGGTCGGGCTCAGTGGCTCAGCCTGTAATCCTGCGCCTTTGGGAGGCTGAGGTGAGTGGATTGCCTGAGCCCGCGGGTTCCAGACCCGCCTGGGCAGCGAGACCTCATCTTTACAATAAATCAAAAAAATCAGCCGGGCATGGTAGCACATGCCTGTAATTCTGGCTACTCAGAAGGCTGAGGAGGAAGGATCGCCGGAGTCCAGCAGGTCAAGGTTGCGGTGGCCAGGAGCAGCCACTGCACTCCAGTCTGAGCAAGAGAATGAGACTCCAACGCAAAAAAAAAAAAAAAAAAAAAGCTAAGGAAGATAAAATGAAAGTAAAAATAGTTATTTTGCATGTGAAACTAAGCTCCTGGGCAACTACAGACTACTCTATTTTTACTATATTTTAGGAATTCCAAAGATGATCTCTGGCAGAAGGCCAAAATAGATTAGACTCAAAGTTTTCCATTGGCTGCAGAAAGCAAATGAGATTCTATGGATTGTCTTAGGAAAAGTTTATTATTTAAGTCTGATATTTTTAGCAGAAAGAAACGCCCTTACTCAGAAGAAAGAAAAGCATTCAGATGTGTTTCCTTGTTATTGCTTGTAATTTATATAAAAGCTATAAGGTAACTAGAAAATTACTGAAAGCCGGGCTTGGTGGCTCAGCCTGTAATCCTGCGCATTTGGGAGGCTGAGATGAGTGGATTGCCTGAGCCCACAGGTTCGAGACCCGCCTGGGCAGTGACACTTCATCTCTACAATAAATCAAAAAATCAGCCGGGCGTGGTAGCACATGCCTGTAATTCCGGCTACTTTGAAGGCTGAAGTGGAAGGATCGCCGGAGCCCAGCAGGTCGAGGCTGGGAGGGGCCACTGCACTCCAGTCTGGGCGACAGAGTGAGACTCCAACTCAGAAAAAAAAAGAAGTCTACCACGCCAGGCTAATTTTTTGATTTATTGTAGAGATGAGGTCTTGCCTGCCCAGGCAGGTCTCGAACCGCGGGCTCAGGCAATCCACTCACCTCAGCCTCCCAAAGGCACAGGATTACAGGCTGAGCCACCGAGCCCAGCTTACATTTAATTTTCAGAAAAACTAATTCAAGCTTCCTGAAAGATGAAATGGATATACTTTTCCCCATTTCTCCCGCTAAATGCATGTAAAAGTCAGAATAGTATATACAAAGCAAACATAAAAAGTTTCTGAAAATTGGAAAGAAAAACAACTAGGTAAGGACCTAGGTATCTAAGGAATTACATGGTGATGAGCTTCCTGAAATTTCTTTCTGCCTCGTAAATCCCTTTATCAGAGCTTAAGAAGCCAGGAAATCAAAGAAAGTAACCCCTAACTTAAATGTCTGTTCTTTCTAGCCAAAGGACCAAGAAAAGTGCATCATAGCAAAATAGATAACTTTAGACAATAACTGCTCTACTCTAGCCAAACACCACAGAAAGAAAAACTGTGTTGCAATCCCCACCCATGCCAACAAAGACCCAGTGGAAAGCCTGAACTTGTAGTCTTACTATAATATTACTCTCCACCTCCATGAAGAATGCAACAGAGAAAAAGAATAAGAAGCGATAACTTTCATCTTCATGAACCAGTATTGAAACCACATGGCATGCCCCAGTCAGCATTAATGAGATGTTCTAATATCAGAGGGCATGAAAAAGAAAATTCCTTCTAAGGCATGATGCTGATAAGCCAATTGGATTTCTACTTCTACCCGGATTAGTGAGTTGGTGCCCAGTCCCTCAGTCTCTCCATCCTTGCTGCTACAGTGGAGTCAAAGAAAGTAAGCTAAAGTAGAAAATGTATAACCATCTGGAATCTCATTCATATGTTACAATGTTCAAGTTTCAACAAAAAATCACTCATACAAAGAACCAGGGAGACGTCAAACTGGATGTAGAAAGAAAATGGATAAATAAAATAATGTGAGATGACAGACATGTTAGAGTTATCTGACAACAATTTTAAAACAGGCATGATTTAAAATACTTCAAAGGGTCATTACATTTGAAAAGTTTTAGCAAAAATAACACATATAATAAAAGGAGCTGAATGTAAGTGATAGAATTGAAAAATATAACAAACAAAATAAAAAAACAGTAATCTCAACAACAGAATAGAAGGGATTTTTTTAAAGTCAGTCAATTCAAATATAAAACAATAAAAATGACCCAATTGGGACAATGAAGAAAACAGGCCTGGAAAAAATAAACAGAAGTCTAAAAACAATAACATTTATATTATTGGATTCCTGAGAGAAGAGGAGAAAGAGGGAAAGGCTGAAAAAGTAATTGTAAAAATAATGGCTGAAAATTTCTGCAATTTGGCAAAGCACATAAACATACAGATTCAAGCATGTAAGTGATATGAAAACAGGATAAATCCAAAGAAACCCACACCAAGGAACATCACAGTAAAATATCTAAAACCTACACAGAAAAAAAATAAAGTGAAGAGCAATAAACAAGATCTTACCAATAGTGGAAAAACAATTCAAATGCCATCGTATTTCTTATAAAAACAAGGAAGCCAGAAGGAAGTGGTACAATACAAGGTGACCATCAATAAATGAAAACATCTTTTTTTTTTGGATGGCAGGGCCCTTGTAGTACAGGCTGCTTCTGCTAGGTAAGTGTTCTAGGAACCCACTGGGATCAGTGTAGCAATTAGCATTGTTGTAAGACACTGCGTTGAGATTCAGTGAGTTTTTTTGAAAATTCTTTCAATGTGTTTGCCCATTTTATGACGGGTGATTTACCAGTGCACCTTCCCAACTGTGCTGAGTGTTTAGCAGTTTTTGACCAAAACCTCCATGACCCCATGCTCCACCCTCCCTCTTCATCCAATCTCACCTGAGTGATTTTTGGCTTTGTTTTGTTTTGTTTTCCCTGATGATAAAAAGTCCTCAGAGAAAAACATTTTGCTGACGTGGAAGAGATGGAGGTGAAACAAAACGGGGCAGAAGTACTAAAGGCATCAAAGTTGACAAGTTCAAAAACTGTTTTTAGCGTGGAAACTGTGTCTTGATAAGTGTATTGTATCACTCGGAGAGTACTTTGAAGATGACTTAAGTTTAAATATGTAAGAATAAATACATAATTTTTTATAAATAAATTCTGGTTGTCTTGAGTCCTCCTTTATGTTTCAGTGCTGAAAAAACAGAATTGAACTATCAACTTAAATTCCTATAACCACTACAAATACAAAAAAAGATACATTTAAAAATACTACAGATGAAACTGAATTCTAAAACATATTCATGTTACCTACAGGAAAAAAGTAACAAAAAAAAACCATAGAAAACAAATAGAATATAAAAATTAAACCATCTTAAATTCTAACTTATCAATAATTATACTAAATATACATGTCTGATGTGATCAAGTGGGATTTATCTCAGGAATGCAAAGTTGTCTCAACACACAAACATCAATCAATGCAAAAAGACAACATTAATAGAATAAAAAATTTAAAAAACACAGGATTTATCTTAACAGATTCAAAAAAAAACTTTTGACAAAATATATCACATCTTTCCATGATAAAACACTAAAACTAGAAATGAAAGATGTTTCTTCAACCCTATAAAGACTATCTACTAAAAGCCAACAGCTAATATCATACTTATTAGTAAAATACTACATTCACTCCCCCTTAAAAGTTAGAAAAATACAAGAATATCTGCTCTTGTGACTGCTCTTCAACATCGTACGGAAAATTTTAGACAGGGAAACTAAGCAATAAAAATAAATAAAAGACAGTGAGATCAATAAAATATATTAAAACTATATTTTTACAGAGGACATGATCTTATATACACAAAATCCTAAATAATACATACACACACACAACACAAATTTGTTTGAACTGAAAATCAAGGTTGCAAAATTTCAGGTCAATATTAAAAATGAACATGTATTATTATACATAAGCAAAGAACAATCAACAATGAAATAAAAACAACTATTTACAGTAGCTGCTAAAGAGATAATATTTAGGAATAAATTTATCAAACAATATATGACATATACACTGAAAACTATGAAATATTGAGGAAAGAAGCTGAAGAATATCTAACTAAAAAAAGTCATTTCATGCTCAATGTATTAAGATGGCAGTTTTCCAAAGGAAATTTACAGAATCAATATATTCCCTACCAAAATCCTAGTGGGGTATTTTACAGGAAATAACAAGCTACTTCTAAAATTAATATGGATGGCCAAGTAACCCAGAGCAGCCAAAATATCCTTGAAAAGTAAATAAAAGAACTTAAACCTTCTGATTTCAAAACATACTAAAAAGACAGAGTGATACTGATCTAAAGCTAGACATATATATTGATGGAATTTTTAAAACTCATTCATAAGCCCTATATTTATGATGAATTGACTTATGAAAAAGATGACAAGATATTCAGTTGGGAAGATGGTCTTTTTAAAAAATTAACAGAATTTATTGTATCAGAGCAGATTTAGGTTTACAGAAAAATTGATTGGAAAGTAGACAGAAGTCCTCAACTCCCACACAGTTTCCTCTATAGTATTCATCTTTTATTAGTGTACTACATTTTAGTTTATTATTGTTAAAACATTATCGATACATTATTATGACCTACAGTCATTGGTTTACACTAGGATTCACTTTTGATGTTGTCTATTCTATGGATTTTTACAAATGTATAATTACTTGTGTTCATCAGTACAGTAGCATACAGAATAGTTCTATTGCCCTAAAAATCTCCTGTGCTCTATCTATCTGACCACTATCTCAAAAACGTCAAAGCCACCAAACTTCTTTAATATGTAGATACCTCTTCAAATTATTTGAAGAGATATCTACATATTTTAAAAATTGCATTTATAATTTTAAAACTTTCTAAAAAAAATTCGGCCCATATGGTTTCACTGTAGAATTCCATCATTGGTTTGAAGAAGAACTGACATCCATTAGACATAATCTCTTCCAGAAAACATAAATATAATATAATTTATTGTTATTATTATTGTTATTATTAGAGAGACATGGTGTCATTCTGTCACTCAGGCTGTAGTGCAGTGACACAACCATATCTTACTGAAGCCTCAAACTCCTGTGCTCAAGTGATCTCCCACCTCAGCCTCTAGTGTAGCTAGGTCTACAGGCATGCACCACCACACCCAGCTAATTTTTATTTTTTATAAAGTTGGGTCTCACTATGCTGCCCAGGCTGGTCTCATTCCTGGCTTCAAGTGATCCTCCTGCTTCAGCTTCCCAAAGTGCTAAGATTACAGGTGTGAGCCACCATGCTCAGCCCCAATTATTTTTTAAGGCTAGAATTTCTTTGACATTAAAGTTGGAAATTAGTACAAAAAAAGAAAATTATATTGTCATAAAATTCAAAAACAACATGTCCATCAATAATGAATAAAGAAATTGTAACTTATGTTACTCATATATTCACATATGCAAATATGATTCAGTCTTTATATAGGAAAACCTATCTTTTGCAACAATGTGGAGGACAAACTACTGCACCAGGGCCTGCCAGAAAGAAGGGAAATAGCAAACTTCAGCTGCCTCTAGTCTTCCAAACAGGAAGTACAACTTTAGTCCCCACTAGCAATCCTCTTCCACCTAAAAGGGGAAAAAACTGAAAAAGACTGATAAAGTTAACATTCCAAGAACCCAAGCTCACCAGAAGTTTAAGACATAATTATGAAACTATAGAATACTTCCTCTCTCCCTATCTTACCATTATACCACTAAACATCTATTCACCAGAGTCCTTCAGTGTATCACATCCAGGTTTTAATGAAACATTACCAGACATATTAAAAGGGCAGAAAATACAATTTGAAGAGACAGAGCAAGCATAAGAACCAGACTAAGGTATGGCAGAGAAGTTGGATTTACTGGATCATGAGTTCAAATCATATCCTAAATGAAACATCCTAAATGTTATAATGATAAAAGTGAACAGCATGCAAGCACAAATAGGTAACATCAGCCCAGAGATAAAAATTCTAAGAAAGCATTAAAAATGATAGAGATAAAAAACACTGTAACAGAAATGAAGAATGCCCTGGATGGGCTAATTAATAGATTGAATGTGGCTATAAAAAGTATCTCTAACCTTTAGAATACAAAAATAAAAACTTAAAAGAAAAAATGACTGGAAATAACCCAGAATGAAATATACAAAACTGTGGGACAAATACAAAAATTGTAACAGATGTGTAATGGGTATACTAGAAGGAAAAGAAAGGTAGAAACAGAAGTGATATTTGAAACATAATGCCTGAGAATTTCCCCAAATTAAAAGTCTAACATCAAATTACAAATTCAGAAACCTCAATGGACAATGAGCAAAATAAATACCGAAATAAAGACACAAAAATCCCCAAGCTTAATCTAAGTTTACCACAGTTAAGCAACATAAAATTTAAAAAAAGAAAAAGAATTGAAAGAAGCTAGAAGAAAAAAAAATCTAACCTATAAAGAAGCAAATACAATAATTGCATTCATTTTCTCCTCAGAAACAGAACAAACAAAAGGAGAGTGGACTAAATTATTTAACGTATTGAAACAAACATACAACAATTAAAACTTTATTTCCCCATGAAATTATCCTTCAAAAATGAAGGAGATGGCAGACCTGTTGCAGTCATTGTGAGCACTGCAGGACCTGAGAATCAGCCCACCCATTAAGCTGTACCTCCAGCAAAGCTATGGCATCAACTTCACAACTCACAGTCTAGGCCACTGAGGTACCACAGATACCCATACAATGATTACAGCTGATTAAATCACATGGAGACTACACTACTGCACCCAGCCTGACTAAAGTCAAAGCAACTCACCAAAGTGACACTACAGGACACATCTATAGGAAAGACATTCCCTATAAAAGCTACTCCATAAAATTGAAACATGCTTAGATTATCAATGTAGGAGCAAAAAGTCCCATAAGATGGGAAAAAACAGGATATCTCAAAGGAAAACAATAATTACTTGAATGATATAATAAAAGAGCACAGAAAGAAAAAAAAAATAACTGTCTGCTAAGCACACTATACCCAGCAAATCTGCCCTTTATAAATGAAGAAAAAATAAAGTCTTTCACAGACAATCAAGAACTAAGAGAATTCATCATCACTAGATCAACCTTACAAGGAATGCTAAAAGGAAATACTACATCTAGAAGCAAAAGGAAAATGCCTACTATCGTGAAAACGTGAAAATACAAAACTTATTTCTCCATATGATTTCTTTAGTCTTATACATAATGACATTTTCCCTCACAGGGAGATTAGAAGGTTGTGAGTTTGAAAGTATCTCTATCCTTTAGTCATCCATTAGCAAGTGTCTTCCTGATTTGACTCATGGAAGGAGAGTATTACATATCACTAGCCTTACTTGTTTTTTGCAAAAGTTCTTACTCTTTAAGTCTAATATTTGATACCATATATCCACTCAAAGACTATATTTCCTTTCACCATAGGTGTTAAAAACTTTCTAATTAGCATATAAAACAAAGCAATGAGAAAAAAAAAGAAATAACACTTAATGGGGGAGTCAAGTTTTAGTCTCATCTCTTCCAACAACTCTGTTGCCTGGAATGGAAAATTTACTTTATCTTTTCTTTTGGAAAGTAAGTACTGACCTTAGAGTGATTTTCTGGAAAAAGAGTAAGATTATTTTCTCTGCAAGATTTTAGAAATACATTTTGGCTGTGAAATGTTACAAATGCTATAATGTTCCCCCATTATATATATATATTTCATCATTATTGCTAGCACTTAACACAATGCCTGCTACATAAGTGCTCAATAAACATTTATGGTAGTATTCAACCAATTCTATAAAAAGAACTAAAAACTAAAAAAGGAGTATCACTCTCTAGAATCCAGATTAATCTTTATTGAATGTTCCAGGGTAACAGAGTAAGCCCTCAATAATATTAAACTTACTCATAAACAAAAAAGTAGTCTATTAGTGAAAAGATAATCTTTTCAAAAATGAGTGCTGTAACAACTTATAATACACAAATAAAAAATGTTTCTAAACACACACGCTATTCAAAAAATAACTCAAAATGAATTATAACCTCAAATGTAATATGCAAAACTAAAGATTACCATAAAATAACAGAAGAAAATATCTAGGGGACCTTAGATTTGACTATGACTTCTTAGACAAAACATCAGAAGTAAAATATATTTTTAAAATGAATAATTTATATTTCATTGAAAATTCCTGCTCCATGAAATACACTATAAGAAAACAAAAATACAAGCTACAGGCTGAGATAAAATTTTAGCAAAATATGTGTCTTTTAAAGTGTCTGATTAAAAAAAAACTCTTAAAGTTCAAAAAAAAAAAAAGAAAACAATTCCATAAAAATAGGCAAAAGATCTAAAAGGAAATACCAACAAAGAAGATAAACAGATAGGAAATAGCAAGGGAAAAGATGTTCAGCATCATAAGCCATTAGAAATTTAATTTGAATTTTCTAATGATATATGACATTGGAGTCTATAGTACTCAGTGATTTATCACAGAAACACAGTTCTGAGTAATACATACACTCACTCATAAGTGGACCCTGAACATTTACCATAATACTATAAGAAAGGGACTGGCAATAGTGGGACACTGCAAGAGGAGTGAGGCAAGGTACTTAACATCAATACGGGTACCCAAACTTTACGTGTACAATGACCACTCATGTACCTAAGCCTGAATTGTATACCACACAACTACCAGCAGAGTTACCAGCATAGTGAAGTGTTGGGGGGGGGCGGGTATCAGAGAGTGCTCTGGAGGGCCAGGCCCAACAACACTGCTCCTACCATCCTACTTCATGCAGAGACCATCTGGTGTCAACCACAATATTCTAACCCTCCAGTGAAAGGAGAAGTGATGAAGAGTGCTGACAACCAGGATGCAGGAGAGCAAGGTAGACCAGTGAAGCAGACTATATATCAGGGTTACAGACCATACTTCTTCAGGGGCCCCTCCTCACCAAAAATGGGCTAGAAAGAATGGCAAAAAAGTTAAAAGAAATCAGAGTAGTGAGACTTAAGGTCAGCAGCAACCTCACTGTCAGTACCACTGCAACTTCAATTACCAACACAGGTGCCCAGAAAACCCTAAACCATAAGATGGGAAAGAGATGAAAGCAGTTGATTCATCAGTTGAGAATTTGTCTGCTCTTGAAGCTAAGAAAGATGGGACTGAGTAAATGTTAGCTTACCATCTCTACCATTATCCAATTTAGTCATCCAACAAGAAGAAATTAAAATGAAATTCCACCTATAAAAAATGTACAGACCACAACCCAGGCTCTGCCTCACCACTGCAGAAGGAAAGACCACTGGTTGCAGGCTTTGCCTCACCAATTCAGTGCTTGGCAGGGCACTGGCAGCAGGGACTGTGGAGGGAGTCCATAGGCAAAGTACCACAAAGAGGACAAGAGAGGAACCCCACCAACATCCTGAAGGCAGGGAAGAAGAGTGCTATGACTTGCTCACCATAGAGCAACAGACCCAATCTCTGTCACTGGTGGATCAACTACTCAGTGATTGATTGTGACCCAGAGGGAAAATCTTAAAAGGACAAACTTTGGAGGGAGCTGTTGAGTGCTGAGTTCCAGGTGCTTCACCCTCTACCCTGATTCAGCAGCAGGACAAAAGTGTGGCCAAAAAAGGATGAGGAAGGACTCCAAAGAGATCAGTGAACAAATCCAGCCCAGGACAGAGGACTGAGCAAACTTCAGAAGTGAAAGCCTCTCCCACTGACACTGAATAACAGAACTAAAGAGAAAAATAAGAGATCTGTCACAAAGGAGGAAAAACCAAAAGAAGACCACAAACAATTTCAAGTGTACCAAAGACAAAACTGCCAAAAAATCAGACCTTGCTGCCAAACAATGGAGGTCACCAACTACTAGCCCCAGAATATAACAGGGATTATGGAATGGATGGAGAGTGAATAAGCCTTAAGAAAGACAAACTGTAACACTGAATGAACTTGTAACAGAGATTTTGGCAATAAAAAATTTCATCCAGGAAATAAATAACAAGATGACAAGCATGGGAAGCAGAATTAATCTAGATGAAGAAAGAAACTCACAACTTGAAGAATAGAACATGGAATTGGCCCAATCTATAAAAAACATAGAAAGAAAACTGAGAATGAAAGAGCAAAGCCTACAAGAGATGTGCAATTATATCAAGAGGCTGAACCTACACCTGATTGGTATCCCAGAAAAAGAAAGGGAAATGGAGAACACTTTGGAGCAAGTATTCCAGGAGGTAACACAAGAAATGTTTCTCCATCTCACAAGAGATGTGACTAGCCAAGTACAAGAGATACAGGGAACCCCTACATGACATCAAATGAGAAGACCAACCCCTAGACACACAGTTATTCACCTACACAAAGTAGGCACAAAAGAAAAAATCCTAAAGGTAACAAGAAAGAAAGGTCAGACTACCTACTGGGGAAAACCAATCAGAATTGCAGCAGTCCTATTGACAGAAACACTACAAGCAAGAAGGGACTGGAGCCCTATATTCAAAGTCCTCAAAGATAAACAATTTCAACCAAGAATTTCCTATCCAGCCAAGCTCAGCTTCATCAGTGATGGGGAAATAAAATCCTTCCCAGATATTCAATCCCTAAGAGATTATGCAGCTTCCAGACCAGCTCTACAGGAGACACTTAAAAAGGTATTAAGCACAGAAGAAAAAAAATGACCACACACTTCCCAACAGAAGAGCAGAGCACAGAATCAACAGAGAATACAGCACAAAAGGAAGCTTGAAAACACACACAAATATCAACCCCAAAACCAAAAGAAAACAAGCAATCAAAATAAATAAATAAATAAAACTTTATAAGAACCTCATGACAGGGATAAACAACAACATTTCAATAATCAGCCTAAAAGTGAATGGGCTAAATGCACCACTGAAAAGACACAGAATGGCAAACTGGATAAGAAACCATGACCCCATTATTTGCTGCATCCAGGAGACTTATCTCACTACAAGGGAAGCACATAGACTCAAAGTTAAAGGATGGAAAATGAGCTTCCAGGCAAGCAAAAGGACACTACATGATAATAAAAAGTTCAGTCAATCAACAAGAAATATTCATTCTAAACATATAAGCACCCAACAGAGGAGCACCAGCATTTATAAAGCCACTACTAAGTATACTGAAAAAAGATATTAGCTCTAACACTGTAATAGCATGGGACTTGATTACCCCACTAACAGCCCTAGATAGATCATCAAGGCAAAAATCAACTCGGAGGTCCAGAACCTAAACTTGACACTCGACAAAATGGACTTAATAGATACCTGCAGATGAATACACCCAACAACCACAGGATATACATTTTAATCATCACCACATGGAACATACTCCAAGATTGATCACATCTCTGGCCATAAATCAAGCATAAACAAATTCCATAAGGTTGAGATTTTGCCATGCACATTTTCAGACCACAGTGGAATAAAAATAAATAGCAACACCAACAATATTTCCCTAAAGCCCACAAAGACATGGATATTAAATAGCACAATGCTAAACAACTACTGAGTCAACACTGAAATCAAAGCAGAAATTAAAAGATTTCTGTAAACAAATGAAAATGAAGAAATATCTTACCAAAACCTCTGGGATATCATGAAAACAGTTCTAAGAGGGGAATTTATATCTCTATGAACACACATCAAGAAAACAGAAAGATCACAAGTGGAGAGCCTAACAAATCACCAAAGGGAGCTGGAATGAGAAGACCACCAAAACCACAACTTTAGTAGAAGAATCCAAATCACCAAAATAAAAGCCCAAAGAAGGGACACTGAAGACAAAAATATCATAGAAAACATCAACAAAACAAAAAGCTGGTTATTTGAAAGAATTAACAAGATTGATGGACCCCCTAGACAGACTGACCAAGAAAAACAGAGAAAAAAGGTCAAATAAACAAAATCAGAAATACAAAATATCAAATCACAACTGATCCCAAAGAAACACAAAAGATTATCAGAGATTACTATGTACACCTATATGGAAACAAACTTGATAACCTAAATGAAGTGGAGGACTTTCTGACATCACACAACCTCCCCAGGTTGAAACAAGGAGACTTTGAGACACCAAATAGACCAATAACAACCCAGTAAATTGACTCTGTCATATGACAACTACCTACAAAACAAACAAACAAAACACTGGACCAAATGGCTTTCCAGCAGAATTCTACAAAACATACACGGAAGATCTGATACCAACCCTATTTAAAGTATTCCAGGCAACTGAGAAAGAAGTAATTCTCCCCAAATCATTTTACGAAGCTAACATCTCACTGATACCCAAACCACGTAAAGATCAAACAAAAAAAGGAGAACTATAGGCCAATATCCCTTATGAACATAGATGCAAAAATTCTTGACATGATTCTAGCAAATTGGATCCAAAAACACATCTAAAAATGCATCCACCATGACCAAGTAGGCTTCATCCCCATTATTCAGGACTGGTCCAACATTTGCAAGACCACAATGTAATTAAATACATCAACAAATGTAAAAACAAGAACCACATGATTATCTCATTAGATGCAGAAAAAGCTTTTGATAAAATCCAGCATCCCCTCTTGATAAAAACCCTCAAACACCTACGTATTGAAGGAACATACCTCAAAAAAGTAAGCATCATTTATGATAAACCCACAGCTAGCATATTATTAAATGGACAGAAACTGGAAACATTTCTCCTGAAAACTGGAATAAGACAAGCCTGAAAACTCACACCTCTTGTTCAACATTGTGTTGGAAGTCATAGCTAGGGTAATTAGACAGGAGAAGGAAATCAGGGATATCCAAATAGGAAAAGAGAAAGTCATGTTATCCCTCATTGTTGATGATATGACCGTATTCCTTGAAAATCTAAGAGAATCTGTCAAAAACTTGCTTGCACTGATAAAGGACTTTGGCAAAGTATCAGGGTACAAAATAAATGTGCAAAAGACAGTTGAATTCCTATACACCAACAACAAGCAGGCAGAGACACAAAGAAAAAGCACAGTCCCATTCACAATAGCCACACAAAAAAATGAGATACCTTGGTATCTTCCTAACCAGAGAAGTGAAAGACCTTTACAATGAGAACTACAAAACACTTCTCAAAGAAATCCAAGAAGACACAAACAAGTGGAAATATATTCCATGCTCATGGATTGGAAGAATCAATATTGTTAAAATGTCCATCCTACCAAAGGCAATCTACAGATTCAATGCAATACCCATTAAGGTACCAACATCACCTGGAAATTACAATTCAGAAATTCATATGGAAACATAAATAACCACGAATAACAATCTATAGCAAAAGAAACAAAGCAGGGGAAATTACACTTCCAGACTTCAAACTTTTCTATAAGGCTACAGTAATCACAATAGCCTGGTATTGGTACAAGAACAGACATATAGACCAATGGAACAGGATAGAGATACTGGAAGCAAAGTCTCAATTTCTCAACCAATTCATCTTTCACAAAGCTCCAACAACAACCACTGGGGAGAAGAGAACCTATTGAGCAAATGGTGCTGAGAAAACTCCTGATCACATGCAGAGGATTGAAACAGGACCCCTACTTGTTACCATTCACAACAATTAACTCTAAATGGATCAACGACCTAATCATAAAACCTCAAACTATCAGATTCTTACAAAACACAGGAGACACCCTTATGGAAATTGGAATTGGCAACCAATTCCTATTCAGAACCCTAAAAGCCCATAACTTAAGCAGTAAGACAGACATGTAGGACCTCATCAAACTAACAAGCTTCTGCAAAGCAAAAGTAACCATAAAGAGAACAGGGAGACAGTCTACAAAATGGGAAAAAATGTTTGCCAACTGTATATCTGACAAAGTCCTAACTTCTAGGATCTAGAAGGAACTCAAACATGCTAAAAGAAAAAAAAAATCCATTAAAAAGTGGGCAAAAGACATGAATAGACACTTCTCAAAAAAAGATATATGGGCGGCCAACAGACACATTAAAAAGTCTTCAGCCTCACTAATCCTCAGAGAAATACAAGTCAAAACCACACTGATATACCACCTAACCCCAGTAAGAATGGTCATCATTAATAAAACAAACAACAGATGCTTGCAAGGATGCCAAGAAAAAGGAATGCTTCTTCACTCCTGGTGGGAATGCAAACAAGTACAATCTCTTTGGAAAACAGTGTGGTGATTTATGAAAGAACTAGAAGTTAACCTTCCATATGATCCAGCAATTCCCCTATTGGGATTATACCCAAAGGAACTGAAATCATTCTACAGAAAAGATACCAGCACAAGTATGTTTGTTGCAGCTCTATGCACAATAGCAAAAACATGGAACCAACCATGTTGCCCATCGAAGCTGAACTGGATTAAAAAAAAAGGTACATATACACAATGGAATATTATGCAACCATACAGAAAGACATACATATGGACTTCACAGCAACTTGGATGAATTTAGAGTCGATCATACTCAGTGATCTATCACAGAAACAAAGAACAAAGTACCATATGTTTATAATACTATAAGAAAGGAATTGACAGTAGTGGGAAACTCTCAGGGGAGGGGGTGGTATTGGCAGTTAAGGGAAACTACTAGGGGAGGGAGGGTCACACCTATCAACAAGGGTACCTGCATAATCAACGTTTGTATACCTAACCCAGATTTGTTTAATAAAAAAGAAAAGAAATGAACAGATGATTGGAGCTGAAGTCTGCTATACTAAGCTACATAAATGAAAAATAAATATAGTCCTTCCCTGTCAAACATTAAGGGAATTTATCACCACTAAATTGACTCTGTAAGAGATGCTCAAAGGAGTTCTGAACATGGAAACAAAATGGCAATACTCGCTATCCTAAAATATCACATAAGTATAAAGCTCACAGATCCTGTAAAGCAATTATAGACTTGTAACTCCAAGGCAGCTAGCTTACAACACTAAGGCAGGAACAAAACTTCACATATCAATATTAACCCTGAATGTATATGGCCTAAAAGCTCCATATAAAAGATATTGAGAGGTCAATTGGATTTTTTTAAAAAAGACTCAACCATCTGCTGCCTACAAGAGACCTACTTTTTGGTCAAAGATGATGACAGACTGAAAATAAATGGGTGGAAAAGAATATGTTATGGAAACAGGAAACAAAAATGAGTAGGAGACATACTCATATTGGACAACATAGACTTTATACCAACAACAGTATAAAATGGCAAAAAGGGTATTATATAATGAGAAATGATATAATTTAACAAGATTTATCTACCTTAAATATATAGGCACCTAACATCAGAGCTTCCAAATTCATGAAGCAAACACTACTTAATGTTAGGAAGCATATTGTTAGCAATACAAAAACAGTGGGAAACTTCAACACTAGACAGATCATTGAAGCAAAAATCAATAAAGAAACACAGAAATTAAGTTGGACTACAGACCTAATAGACTTAACAGGTATCTACAAAACTTTCCTCCCAACAACTGTGGAATATATATTCTTCACATCTTTGCATGGAACATTCTCCAAATCAACCATATGCTTGGCCATAAAGAAAGTCTTAATAAATCTAATATCAAAATTATATCAATCATCTTCTAAGACCACACTGAAATACAATTAGTAACCAACACTATCAAGAACTCCCTAAACTACACTACTACATGGAAACTGAAGTACTTTCTCTCGAATGACCTTTGGGTAAACAACACAATTAGAGCAGAAAATTTAAAATTAACTGAAACAAATGAAAATAGAGACAAAGCATACCAAAACCTCTCAGATACAGCAAAATCAGCCCTGAGATGAAAGTTTATAGCATTAAATGTCTACATAAAAAATATAGAACGATCTGACATCATTAGCTTAACCTCAAGTAACTGAAAAAACAAGAACAATCTAAAACCAAAGCCAGTAGAAGAAAAGATATTAACATGTGGCTTTTCCTCAGGGGGTTACCATTGTTGCCATAATGCCTCCCATAGAGCAGGGTGTGACCTAAGTGGTGGAGAGCCTCTGCACAGTGTGAAAAGTAGCAGTGGCCCTGCCCATCTGCTGACAGAAAAAGGGATAACAGCCCCCACTGATTCCCGTCTAACCCTGATGAAAGCAGCAGAGCATTCCCACCCAGATAGGACACCACTGCATATCCCAAGGAGAACCTGATCCAGAGTAGAGAGGCAGAGCCTTGCCTGGCAGCCTACCAATACTGCTGACAAGTGGTCTGGGGAGGAGGATGCTGCTGGAGTTCCAAACTGGACACCTGTCACCTATCTTGCAGAGAATGGTATATCCTGTTTCTTCCAGACTGCAGCAGTGAAGCAGTTCCAGGTGGTTTCCCCCATATTACTACCCTTCCTGCCATTACTGAATCTCCCATTCCATAGATGGGCCACATAAGGGAGACAGGTAAATAAATAAATAAATAGTACAAATGGGTACTCCAACAGTGGCAACCTTATCTAACTAAAAACCGAGCAAACAAAAATTTAAGAGGAGAGTCTTTCTTCACAGATACATGATCCAGTGAAGAAATACCAGCAATTTCCAAGTCTTAACAAGTTGACATCTGTGAAAAGGCTTCCCAGACCCCAAGAAATGGAACCCATCCAAGCAACCTACACTTGATGACATACTTACAATTCAGACTCCGAGTGTCAAAGATACTCAATGTGATCCATAAGAAGGTGAACACACAGATAATACAAGTTATGAAAACTGCAGGAAGTGAGAGCTGAGCTGGCCATTATAAGAAAGGATCAACCTGAGCTCCTGAAAGTGACACTTTCCTGGAATTTCAAAATACAATAGCGAGCCTCAACAGCTGAATTAACCAGGCAGAGGAAAGGATCTCAGAGTACGATTATCAAGCTATTAAACTAACTCAGTTCAACAACAAGAAGCAAAGGCTTAGGAAGAAGGAGAAAAACCTAGGAGAGGTTTGGAATTAGGTAAAGAGAAAAATCTATGGTTGATTTGTGCCCCTGAGAAATTGGAAAACTGAAAATACCTTGGAATAAGCCTTCCAAGGCATTATCCAGGAAAATTTTCTCTATCTTGCTATAGAGGTGGCCATGCAGATGCAAGAGATTCGGAAAAATCCTGTGAGATATTACATAAAAAGACCCCATCTCCAAGGCACATAATCCATCTCTTCAAGGTGAGCATGAATGAAAAAAATCCTAAAGGCAGTTAAAGAAAAGACAGACCACCTAACAAGAAAGACCCATCAGAATAGCAACAGAGGGGTCCCGTCCCCAGGTGTCTGGACCGAGCAGAGGGTGCAGGTCCGCGCGGTGGGAGCCGAGCCACCCTGCGGTGTGGGGACACGAAGGGATCCCAGATCCACGTCGCCTCTTTCCCGCTTTGGGATGAGTTGCCCCGGCTGTCCCAAGAGGGAGAGAGAGTTCTGAGGATCCTGGACTGTGGTGACTGCTGAAGCTTCTACTCCAGATTTGAAGGGCTGTAGTCACCAGGAGAGCTCTAGCACTTCTATCCTGGATGGTTTAAAATGCCTGTTCAAGGACCAAGACTGCAAACTGCTGAATAGACAGACTGTAAAGCAGAGGGAAAAGTGAACAAAACCAGAAGACCCTCATAAGGAAGAACAGGTCATTGCAGAAGAGAAATAAAAGCAACCCCACCTTCCCTCAAAAACAGAATTGAAGAGGGGGAGGGAAAGGGGTAAAGGGAGAAAAATCTACAGAAATGAAGAAAAACCAAAAGAAGAGTATGGGTCTCTCCCAGACGCCTGGGAGAGCAGACACTGAGAAAATTGACTTTGGAATACAAACAATGAAAAGTCCCCAGAATGAAGGGTCTCAAAATGCAAATGTAGATATCAACATAATGGAGAGACTAAAAATAATTGAGGA
>NW_007252171.1:462522-510422 GCF_000164805.1 Carlito syrichta | reverse complement strand
AAAAGGTGCATGGTAGAATTTCAGTCCTTTTAAATTTGCTTATACTTGATTTGTGTCCAATTATGTGGTCGATCTTAGAATATGTTCATGTGGTGATGAGTAGAATGTGTATTCTGTGGTCTTTGGATGGAGAGTTCTATAGGTATCAATTAAGTCCATTTGGTCCAGAGTCTCATTGAGGTTCCAGATCTCCTTGCTGATTTTTTGTCCTGATGATCTGTCTAAGGTTGTGAGTGGTGTATTAAAGTCCCCAGTTATTATGGTGTTAGAGGCAATGTCTTTCTTTAGTTTTCCTAGAAGTTGCTTTATGAATGTTGGTGCGCCTATGTTGGGTGCATATATGTTTAGAATAGATATTTCTTATTGATGGAGTGAACCTTTTATCATTATGTAGTGGCCCTCTGTATCTTTTTTAATTTTTGATAGCTTAAATGGTATTTTGTCTGAAATTAGGATCGCGACTCCTCCTTTCTTTTGTGTTCCATTCGCCTGAAAATTTGTTTCCCATCCTCTTACGTTGAGTCTGTGTATGTCCTTTCTAGTGAGATGGGTCTCTTGAAGGCAGTATATTGTTGCCTGGTGATATTTTATCCATTTTGTCATTCTATGTCTTTTCAGTGGTGCGTTTAGTCCATTCACATTCAGACTAATTATTGAAATGTGAGAGTTCATCCGTATCATGGAGTTCTTATTGAGTTATTGTTCTTCCACTTGTTTTTTTCTTTTTTCTTTTTCTTTTCTTTTTTTTTTTTTTTGTCTTTCTTTTGCTTTTGGGGTTGGTTCGTGTATATTTTATTCTTTTCCCTGTACTCTTGTGAAGAACATTGTTCTTTTTTCCTTTTCTTCTGTGTTTAGTACTTTCTTGAGTGTTTCATGTAGAGATGGTTTTGTGGCTGCATAAGTTCTTAGGGATTGGATATCTGGGAAAGATTTTAATTCTCCCTCACTGATGAAGCTTAGCTTGGCTGGGTAGGTTATTCTTGGTTGAAATTGTTTATCCTTTAGGACTTTGAAGATAGGGCTCCAAGCTCTCCTAGCCTGCAGGGTTTCTGCAGATAAATCTGCTGCTATTCTGATTGGTCTTCCATGGTGGGTGATCTGGCCTTTTTCTCTTGCTGCCTTTAGGATTTTTTCTTTTGTGCCTACTTTATTTAGGCGAATTATTATGTGTCTAGGAGTTGGTCTTCTCATTTGTTGTCTTGCGGGGGTTCTCTGAATCTCTTGTGTTTGAATTTTTGTATCACTGATTAGATAAGGGAAATTTTCTTGAATGATCTCGTGGAAGGTTTGTTCCAATGTGGTCTCTGCTTCTCTTTCTACCTCAGGGAGTCCGATTATTCTTAGGTAGGCCTCTTGAAGTAGTCACTCATCTTCTTGAAGGTTTTGTTCTGTCTTTTTTAGCTTATTTCTGTGTTTTAAGAGTTTGGGTTATTTCTGTATTTTGGTCCTCAAGCTCTGAGATTCTTTCTTCTGCTTGGGTAATTCTGCTTTCCATGCTTATCAATTTGTTATTTATTTCATTCACAGTATTCTTTATTACTGTTATCTCAGATATCAGCTCCTTCCTAGTTTCTTCTTGTGTCTCCTCAATTCTTTTTAGTCTCTCCATTATTGTTTTGATATCTACATTTGCATTTTGAGACCCTTCATTCTGGGGACTTTTCATTGTTTGTATTCCAAAGTCAATTTTCTCAGTGTCTGCTCTCCCAGGCATCAGAGAGAGACCCATACTCTTCTTTTGGTTTTTCTTCATTTCTGTAGATTTTTCTCCCTTTACCCCTTTCCCTCCCCCTCTTCAATTCTGTTTTTGAGGGAAGGTGGGGTTGTTTTTATTTCTCTTCTGCAATGACCTGTTCTTCCTTATGAGGGTCTTCTGGTTTTGTTCACTTTTCCCTCTGCTTTACAGTCTGTCTATTCAGCAGTTTGCAGTCTTGGTCCGTTCAGAGAATCTCACCAGTTCACCTATGCCGTCGCCATCTTGCCCCGTCTCAAGTTCTTAAATTTAATACTCAAACAGGTTTTATTTATTTTTTCCAAATCTATCAAATATATATTTTTTTATATCCTCTAGTGGTCTTATTTAAAGTTCAGGCAAAAGAATTTTTTGAAAAAGTTATCTTGACTCTACAGCTTTGGTATTATTGACCTTGTCAGATATGAGAAGGATGACAGAGGAGAACACACATTTTTCAGTGGTATAAGCTGATTATATTCAGTCAAGCCAACATTTGTGGATCATTTCTAATCACATTTAGAGCTGAATCTCATGCTACTCTTGATAAAACCCTTCTGAACTTCATAGCCTTTTGAACTTAAGAAGGGGCTGTCTGATTCCTGAGAAAAATGGTTGTCAATTAGGAAAAATGGATCCTGATGAATGGACCATCAGTGCAAATTTAAGCAGAAAAAAAATCTCTACTGAATATCTGGATTTTTTTTGCCCAGGAAGGACTTTAGCATGAGAGATGTGATAGACATTGGGCATATGACACTTTCTCCATTGGCTTTTTTTCTTTTTAAAATACAGATTGCTTTTGACTGTCCTCTTTTTATAATTTGTGTAAAATGGATTTTCCTCTTACTCAAGGATTGGATTCTAAAGTCATTCTGTGAGTAGAAAAATCACCTGTAGCCAAAATTATCCTTGAAAATCTCACAAATTATCCTTCAAATTCCAAAACCTATGACCTCAGAATCTGAAAAGAATATGCATTTTATTTATGTTGTTTTCCCTGGAAGTAATGGAGGTCAAGGTTTTGTTTGAACCAGAAAATATTCTCCCTCTTTCTTTTTATATTTCTCCTTCTCTCTCTCTCTCTCACTCTCTTTTAATTTCCACCTTTACTTGTATTCTACCTATATTATAGTCTCCTTTTTTTTTAATCATAATTTCTGAAAACAAGCATATAACATGTATATATGATGTGGTTGCATAGTACTGAAAGTAAGATACAGCTGATGTAATTCAAGAGTAAAAATTCCATACCAAATCATTGAAAGAAGGTTACAGTTTATCAGTGAAAAAAAATGATTATATTGGGTTAGGAGATGCTGCATATTTTTCCAAACGTATAAAACATGAATGTAAAATATGTTAGGAGAGTGGGACACTCCAAGTTATGTTAGTTAATTCTAAACTCAACATCTTAATTGTGCCCTCTGAATTAATCAGTTAGCTCCATAATAGCTACTCTTTATTTCTTTGATCTTTCCTTTTTCTGTACATTTCCAGAGGGTATACTTTTATAGTTGTGAATACCACCATTCCATTTTATCTTGCAATGGGAGGTTGGACTGTACATAAAATAACTCCTATCATTTTCTTTCTATATGGCTTAGCTAAAAAAAAAATCCACAGAATAAGATCAATAAAAACCCTTAATTTGGGACATAATGAAATTGTAATCTTGTGAGATTCACTTTATTAGCTCAAAAAAAGAAAAAAAGTCACTCATATTTTTGACTCAAGCACCAATACATAAAATTGTAACAAACAATGGTAGATTCTTATGAAAATACACCTTTCAAGAAAAAGAATATTTCTCAAAAGCTAGCAAGTAACTGGCAGTGATACGTTGCCTATATTACTTCAAGATAGTCAGAAGTATGATGAAAATATTTTTCAACCCTCACATCAAGTTTATTTTTTGTCCTACTACTATTTAATTGCCCACATGGTCTAGAATTCAATTATGCATAAAAGCAAACAAAATGTCTGGTAAATATATTTGTATTTCTGCTCAAAAAGTTTGCTCAAGAAATGTTGGCAAAAAGATTTCTCCTGTAGGGTTCAGGTCAATGCTTTTTAAATTCTACAAATATTTTTCAAATTTGAAAATGGGTAGTTATAAAAACCAGGTAAAATAAATTAATCGGCAAATTAATTGGAAAGTATTTTTTCCTCTAAAAACTAATTATAATAAAATATATAAATAAAATAAGAAATAAAGGAATGACAGCATATAAAGTTCATAGTAATGTTTTTAATTTGACTGGCCTTTCTCCTCTCCTTTACTGAGATATTTTCAACTTCACGTGCCTAGTATAAAATATTTCTCTTATCCATTTCATATGCCTATTTTTATTCAGGCTTCACAGTACATTGAAATTAGTTAACACATATGTTTCAGCCTATTTGGCAAAGTGGAGAGTTCGGAGAAACATTTTTTTTCTTTTTCATGTTATATAATAACTAATAATTAATTGATTAAAAAGATAAGCAGGGTATTTTTTAGAGCTTTAAACTATACTTCGCTGGAATAATTATGAATATTTTATTTTTATAATTTTCTCTGTAAACAATGGCCAATCATTCAAAGTATATTGATTATCCAACAGAAAAGTATATTTTTCTGGACATGAAAAAATTATATTAATTTCTCTGAAAGAAGTATACACATATTTTTAACAAAATATGTCTGATGTTTAATTCTACAAAAGAATTCTAATAAAAACTTTAAAAGAGTTAAAGTGCTGCTTTATTATGTAAATTATAAGGAAATATATTATATTAACTAGCTTTTTCTCCAAATCAAAGGATGCAGTTTTTTTAGATAAACAAGTAAGCTTTATTATAGTATCTATTATAGTGATCTCTCATACTAATCTGTCATTACAGTAATCTATAGTAGTCTATTATCTATATAAATCTATTATCTATTGAGAGAAGATAATGAAGGCTGCTTAGATTTCTTCAAGAGTTCAGAGACTATTTATTATTTCAATATTGTCGATTTATCATTGTATTATTGACTATGCAAATGAACATGTATATAACATAAAATTAAATAATTATTATATTTGCTTCATTATTTAATATTAACATTAAAATATTTCAAATATTTTGAATTTTTATGTATAATGTAATGCTTTTATTTTATTATATGTGTGCTTTTTTACCTCAGATGAGAAAATATGTTACATGTTAAATATACAGATGTATCTATCTATGTTTACTTGATGAAAATTCTCATATGATACTTTTTTTTTTTTTTGAGTTGGAGTCTCACTCTGTCACCCAGACTGGAGTGCAGCCTCGACCTGCTGGGCTCCGGCTATCCTTCCGCCCCAGCCTTCTGAGTAGCTGGAATTACAGGCACGCGCTACCACACCTGGCTGATTTTTTGATTTATTGTAGAGATGAGGTCTCACCAATTTGCCTGGGCGGGTCTCGAACCCGTGGGCTCAGGCAATCCACTCACTTCAGCCTCCCAAAGTGCGGGATTACAGGCTAAGTCCGGCTCTCATATGGTACATTTAACCTTGAAATTCTCCCTGGCAGATATATTGGTTTTGGAGCAGCTGCCCCTGACAAAACTGTGGATACACAGAAATTCTAGGCAAGTGTGGAGACTTGCATAAAATAACTTATTTCATACAACTTTATGACAAATAAATGTAAAAGTTATACATTCATAGGGAGGAGGAAATAAGAGAATACACATTGATGCCAATCAGTGCTTCTTTATCTTTTCATGTTATCTATATTATGTGTCTGCATGTGTGTGTGATGTAGAATTTTTAGTGATCATTGAGTGTGATCATAATTTTTTTTGTTTTTTAGATTAACAGAATAAACATAAAAATTATCTGCGATGCTAATCTGCCTGTGATATGTTTTTTGTTATATGATTCTGCTGTACAGTTAACTCAAATTATATAAGAACCCCTTAAAGTTAAGACACTAGGACACATCTTGGAATATTGTGTTATCCAGCCTGGCTCGGTGGCTCAGTCTGTAATCCTGCGCCTTGGGAGGCTGAGGTGAGTGGATTGCCTGAGCCCGCGGGTTCGAGAACCGCCTGGGCAGGCGGGACCTCATCTCTACAATAAATCAAAAAATTAGCCAGGTGTGGTAGTGAGCACCTGTAGTTCCAGCTACTTGGAAGGCTGAGGCAGAAGGATCGCCGGAGCCCAGCAGGTCGAGGCTGCGGTGGCCAGGAGCGGCCACTGCACTCCAGTCTGGGCGACAGAGTGAGACTCCAACTCAAAAAAAAAAAAAAAAAAAAAAAAAGAATATCGTGTTATCCAAAATTGCCAGCACAATGACTTATTCCTGGCATATATTCAGTAATTGTCTCACATATCCAGAGGGTGCCAAAAAACGTATACACATTTTAAGAAAGGAAAATACTCAATATGTCCTGCTAACAAATATGAATACAAGTCACACTTGACTTGTATTCACACTTGACTTCTGCAATTGCAAGAAGTTCAAAATGTTTTTCATCAGTGTCCAGACACTTCTGATTATGCAAACTACTACAGAATTTCTTGCTGTGTGAGCCATCCTGAATCTTCCTTTGTGCACATCACACACAGTACCATGCATCTCAAACTTTCACAAATAGATGGCAATTATTAGGCATTTTGGAGATTCTATTACGTACTCATGCCTCCACTGTTGTACTTCTACAAAGTTCTCAAATTTTAAATGCCACTTCAAAATGGTCTTGTGTTCCTCAAATGACAGCCATGCTTTGCCATTTTCTTTGACTGTTCTGTTGCCTGGTGACTTTAGCATTCATTTGATTAATGCCATCTTTTGAGCGAACAACATACTACACTCGTTACTGTAATTAAATTCAACTTTGAAAAATAGATAATGTATCTTAAAATGTGTATACATTTTTTGGCACCAGTATACTCGCACACACACACATATTTTTAGAGTTGTTTACCATAATCAGAAGCATTTGGATGCTGATGGCTACCACTTTAAATGCCTCTGGAATTGCAGAAGTCAATTATGACTTGTATTCATCTTATAAGGTAACTTTAATACAGTCTTTTCTTCTCTTTTTTTTTTTTTTTTGAGTTGGAGTCTCACTCTCTTGCCCAGATTGGAGTGCAGGGGCATGCTCATGGCCACTGCAGCCTCTACTTGATGAGCTCAGGTGATACTTCCACCTCAGTCATCCAAGTAGCTGGAACTAAAGGTGAATGCCACCACATTCTGCTAATTTCTTGATTTATTATAGAGACAAGATCTGTTGCCCTGACTGGTCTCAAAATTATAAAAATTCACATAATACATTGTGGAGATCTAGTTATATATGAAATTCTCAATCATGGCGTAAGAAAATATGATCCAACATTAATACAGCAAGGCACATATATGTTTCTAGACAGAATTAATGAAAATGGAAACTCATCTAACAAAGAAATTCTAAAATTCTCGTGTCTTCCATTTCTTTATAGCATACAGGTCTTTTAGTTGCAAAACACAAGGAGTATTTGGACTAATATTTCCCCTGAAAGAAATAAATGAAAGGATTTTTTTTTTTGAGTTGGAGTCTCACTCTGTCGCCCAGACTGGAGTGCAGTGGCCGCTCCCGGCCACCGCAGCCTCGACCTGCTGGGCTCCGGCGATCCTTCCGCCTCAGCCTTCCGAGGAGCCCGAATTACAGGCGTGCACTACCACGCCTGGCTAATTTTTTGATTTATTGTAGAGATGAGGTCTCGCTGCCCAGGCGGGTCTCAGACCCGCGGGATCAGGCAATCCACTCACCTCAGCCTCCCAAAGGTGCGGGATTACAGGCTGAGCCACCGGGCCCGGCCCGATTTTTTTTTTACAGAACTGATAAAGAGTTGAAGAAAAATTCAGAAAATAAGCAGAGAGAAAGGATATTAGGCAGATTGATTACAGACTTGTTCACATGACCTCATCTTGCTGCCATGATTGTTGAACACTAGATATCTGCATACTGTTGACCACTAAAACTGGACATTGGGCTGCTCATCGCTAGCTTCCTTGGTCTCCCAAGCTTGGAGGTTGCTGATATCTTATTTTGCTTGAGAATCCTGCCTTCTTGCTGCTACACTGCATCATCGGTGAGGATTTAAAGCTCCAAAACAGTATGTTTGATTGGCAAGCCAAAGTCTATGTATTCATGTCCTGGACTGCAGGCAGGGGTCCAACTAAATTTTGCATTCAAATATTTGGCTTCCACAATAGTAGGAGTGGAATTTCCCAGTCATATGTAGAAGTTCATCTCCCGAGTGGTCACATATCAAGAGATGTCTCAACTCTGTTTCTTGTTTGCAAATAATATCTACATGTTTGTATCTCTTCCTATACAAGAATGTTTATAGTTCTACACCATAACATACTAAATAAGTGAAATTTTTGTCAGATTCAAATTAAGAGAACATGAATCATTTTAATGTCAAGGCAATCGCATGATTATTTGTTTTTATTTTTTGAGTTGATGTCTCACTATATTCCCTGGGCTGGAGCACAGTGGCAAGGCCATGGCTTATCATAGCCTCAAACTCTTGTACTCAAGCAATCTTCCTACTCAGTCTTCCAAGCTGGGACTACAGACATGTATCACCACACAAAGCTAAATGTTTAATTTTTTGTAGAGATATGGTCTTGCTGTGTTTCCCAGGCTGGTGTCAGATTCCTGGGTTCAAGCAAGTCTCCGCCCTCAGCCTTCCAAAGTTCTGGGATTGCAGTGCCACCACTCCCAGACAATTTTTTAAATGGCTTCATACTTCCAGAAAGCAATGTGGACAAAGCTTGTTTGTGCAAGAAACAATTCATTTTGAAATATATTTTTAATGTAATTCATTCTTCTATTAGAGTCATTAGCCTACAAATAACTCAAGAACAAAGATAATTATGTTATTTACATTTTTATTCTATATATTAGCATAGTGCAAGGCCCAGAAAATGATACACAATATAGATTTTGTGTGTGGTGTGGGATTTCATAGAATGTAGCTATTCAATGTCTAATGTTTTTAATAAGTCATGAAGGTTTAGCTGGGATGTGACATCACTTTAAGTTGATAAGTACTCTAAGAAAGTTTTAAAATAAGTAGCATCCTCAGAAAGTTTCAGTTTCAAACATATAAAATCAAAATGATAAAATATAAGACTAAGATGTTTTGTCACACCATTTACACGTATGTTAACAATGCAAAATATAAATATCTGCTGTACTAAAAAGGAGGATTTTTTCATTGTTCTTCAATCACAGACAAAATAGATGACATACAGGTAATATTTTGGAAGTATGTTATGTCCATGTACATGATTGTCTATACAAGATAGGAGATCACTAGTAAAATTATTTTTTTAAAAAACTGCATCAACAAAGGATCTCATGAACACTACTTTCAAGGTAGTTATGTCAAAAGAGTAAGACTGAATATAACTACATTGTTCAAGAAAAATTGATTATTTATTAGAACCTAATGGAAAACAATAAAGAGAGATTGTATATATATATATTTTTTTCCCTAAAGCCTTCTGTACAAATCTTTCACATTCAATGCCAAGAGAAATACTAAATTAGGTTAAAAGCAATAAAGTAGGAAAGGAGATGGAAATTCAGAAACGGTTCTGTAATACTGAAAAGCAGCCCCGTTTTTCCTCTGCTACAGTTATGGATCCAAACTTGCTGGAGTGATGTCACATCCAGCAAGTATATTTGCTGCATGCTGTGACCCAGGGACTCAGGCACCTTTGATCTAGTGGCTCTGATGTTGTCTGTGAGAGGGGGCTGGATGGAGGCTCAGGCATCTTAGTCTCAGGAGTGCTGTACACTTCTAAAAATTACTAAGGACACTAAAATCTTTCATTTATATAAGTTGTGCTATTCATATTTGCTATACTAGAAGTTTAAACGATAAATTATAAAGATAATTATTTTAAAACAGTCATAACCCTATTACATATTAACATAAATATTATTTTAAAGACTATATTTTTTCACAACAGAAAGTTGATGAGAAGAGCAGCATTGCTTTAGATTGTTGCAAATCCCTTTCTTGTCTGGCTTAATGGAAGACAGTTACATTCAGATAGCTGCTTCTACATTCAGTATGTTTCAATATTTCATGTCATGTATCATTTGGAATATTGTATTGTATACTTTCAGAAACAAGATTGGAATAAAAAATTGCACATAGGTATTATTTGAAAACAAATCATTGAAAATAGTAAAAGTAATATTTTTAATGCTCACTGTTAGTTTTGTAATAGCTAAAGCACTCAGGGCCCTGAAAGACACGGAGAGGAGGTACCTGGAATACACTTTGAGAAAGACTATTGTAGGGCCAAGTATTCAAATTAGGGAAGATATTTCTGATCATTCTGGGTTCATGGTGTTCTTACTGTCTCAATATATTTTTAATCTGTGGCAAACAAGAAGTAATATCTTCACAGTTCTAAGTGTAAGTATTTGGGTTTAGACAACTTAAGAAACATCTAGTTTCTATCAAATGAACAGTCATTTAAAAAATACAAGTAAAATAATGCAAATATTTTCTTATTATATACAATAATTCCTCATTATGGGATGTATGCACAGTGTCTTTATGCAATTATATTGAACATTGATGCCTACACTGCCTCTTTTGTATTTTCTTGTGGAATTTCTTTTTTAAAGAACATTTTATTTTAAACTGGTTTCATATTTATAGAACAATTGTGAGAAGATAAAAGAGCTCTTAAATACCTAAACTTGGTTTCCTGTGTGATTATCATCTTCATATTAATATGATACATTTGCTATAATTATTATAAATCATAACTATAGTCCAATTTTCTTAGTTTTTAACCTTAAGCCTTGTTTCTGTCCCAGGATCCATCCAGTGCACCACATTACATTATTGTCATGTCTCCTTAGGCTCCTCTTGACTCAGAGTTTCTCAGATTTTTCTCATGTGGTGACCTTGACAGTCTTGAGATGTGCTGCCCATGTAGTTTACAGAATGTCCCTATATTCTGTAGTTTACAGAATGTCCCTAAATATGTTTGATGGTTTTCTGATGGTTAAAGTGGGTTTAAGGAAGGAAGATAACAAAGGTATATGTCATTTTCACCCCAGTGTATCCAGGGCATACACTATCAACATGAGTAATCGCTGCTGATATTTAGCTGAAGTGATGTTAGTCAGGTTTCTCTCCACTGTAAATTATAATCTCCCTCAGCTCTCAAGAAGTGTTCCCCTTTTTCGTCTCTTGAGAGCAGAATATCTACATAAAATATTTGAAAAATTTATATATTTATATGTTTATTTGTTTGTTTTTGAAGACGGAGTCTTGCTCTGTTGCTCAGACTAGAGGACAGTTGTGCAATCACAACTCACAGTAGCTTCCAACTCCTGGGCTTAAGCAGTCCTCCTGCTTCAGCCTCCTGAGTCGCTGAGGCTACAAGGCACATGCCACAACACCCAGCTAGTTTTTAGTCTTTGGTAGAGGTGAGTGAGGTCTCACTACGTTATCCATGCTGGTCTTGAACTCCTGGGCTCAGGTGATGCTCTTGCCCCAGCCTCCCAAAATGCTGGTATTATAGGCATGAGCCACTGTACCCAACCAATTTCCAAACCTTAGATGGGTTTCTTTTCCCCACGTTTTTGTAATCAGCCATTTATTGATGTCAGTATGAACTCATGGGTTTTATATTGTATTTCTGATTTTGATTTATTACTTCCTTGCTTATTTGCTTGTTTAAAGTCTCCCAGCTAGCCATTGGGAGCTCCTCCAGGTAGCTGCTGTGATCCTTTTCATGACTTTGTTTTGTAAAATTTTGCTTTTTGAGCATCTATTTTTTTGGCCCCACAAGATGCTCTAGGTTCATCTTCTTGTACCAGACCTAGAATCTCATTTTCCAAGGAGTCCTGGTTATTTTTATTAAACAAAGGTGATGAAACCTAAATCCAAGAACTAAGTGTACTTTTTCTACTGAATATTCTTCTAGGCCTTCTTAACTCACAGAATAAGAAACTCTATCTGTGTACACTAACTTGCAAATATTTACATATCCATAGATACTTCTATATGTAACCATCTATATACATATTAAGCAAACATTGAATCTTTACAGGTGTCTCTAACTCTTTTACTACATGGAACACTCTATTCTCAACTCCTTGCTTCAGGAAGTGCAACTTTCCACTCCAACCGTGAGGATACACTCTCCACTAGCCACCACACATTTACTTAATAGTTCAATTCCAGCACACACATGTGACAAGATCAGAATTGTCCATCTGTACCCTGTGGAAAACATCATTCTTATGGACAGTGTTTCTTTTGTATTTACTCTGACAGAATCCACTATTTCCAAAGTCATTTAGATTGCATTTCTTCTAACCATCTTATTCAGTGAAGCTATTCCCTTCTTTGTTCATATATTTATTGTTTCATCGAAATCCTCTTACAAACCTGAATTTCTACAAGGCACATTGGTTCATGCCTATAATCCTAATACTTTGGGGGGCCGAGATGGGAGGATTGCATGAGTCCAGGAAACTGAGGCCAGCCTGGGCAACATGGCAAGATCTTGTTGCTATTAAAAAATAAAAAATTAAGCCGGTATGGTGATGCATACCTGTAGTCCCAGCTACAGTGTTTGTGGCTGCAGTGAGCTGTGGTCATGCCACTGTCCTTCAGCTTAGACAACGGAGTGAGATCCTGTCTATAAATAAATAAATAAATATCCTGAAGTTTCTTGATGTCCTAATTTTTTAAATTTGTATGCATTAAAGGCCACTATTCTTTCTGTAAACTTTTATGGGCTTTGCAAAAAAATACAAACAAACAAACAAAAAACAGTTGTATCATGTACCTGTCATTCTATTGCCATGCAGTATCATGTTATTATGTTATATGATGAAACTATAAATCTCAATTTTATAGAGATGTGGGTTTCACTGGTTTCCCAGACTGGCCTCAAATTCCTGGACTCAAGTGATCCTCCCACCTTGGCTTCCCTTTTCTCCACCTGTTCAACTCACTCTCCTTCCCATGCCTGCCTCTTGAACCGGTGATTTTTCTTTATTAGCATTACAGTTGCCTTTTCCAGAATGTCATATAGTTGGAATCAAATGTAACCTTTTAGACTGTCTTTCATCACTTAGCAATATATATGTATGGTTAATCCAAGACTTCTCCTGACTTGATGGGTCACTTTTAAATCACTGAATAATATTTCATTGTCCCAGTGTATCAATGTTTTTATTCACTCACCTATTTAATGGTATCTTGATTGTTTCCAGTTTGGAAATTTTATAACTAAACTTAAATAAACAATTGCAGATATACTTTTGCATACATGTATTTTTTTTCCCAATCAGTTGGGAAAGTACACAGGAGCACAATTTCTGATTCATCTTGCAAGATTTTTTTCATCTTTGTAAGAAACTAGCAAACTGTCCTGTAAAACACCTGTGTCATTTTTAATCCCTATCAGCAGTGATTGAGAGTTCCTGCTGCACCTCATCCTCACCCACAATTAATAGTTTTCAAAAATTAGTTTTTTAGCTACTCTTATGTGTGCATAGTAGTATATCAGTTTATTTTAATTTGCAATTCTTTAATGACAAGTGACCTTGAACATCTCATGCCACCTGTATATCTTTTATGTTAATGTATCTGTTTAGGAATTTTGCCCATTTTAGGTCTGTTTTACTCTTTGCATGTTTGTTTTGTTTTGTTTTTCCTCAGTGGTGAATTTAAGGATTCATTATAATTTTTGGAACAGTCCTTTATCATATTATTTTGTAACTATTTTCTCCAGGTTAATTTTATTACTGCATATTTAATAGAGCAGATTTTTTTTAATTTTTATGAAATACAGCTTATCCAAATGTATAGATTATATATTTGATCTTTTATGTAAAAACTCATCTTGAAACCCAGGTTCATGTATATTTTCCACTACATTTAATTTCAGAACTATCACAGTTTTTGCATTTGTAGTCAAATATCAATTGACTTTATTTGTTTTGATCTATTTTGGGTCTCTCTATTTTGCACTGTTCGGTCTATTGTTTCATATATATCTCATTGTTTTGATTACTATAACTTAATAGTAAGCTTGGGTTATGAGTTTTCTATCTTGGTTCCTTCTTCATAATTATTTACATATTTTAGGTCTTGATAGATCAGTACTTGTAAATTTTTTCCTGAGATGTTTTAATCTTATATAATTGACATCGTCATCACTTATCTAAAGTCTCTTTTTATCTCTGATAACTTTTCTTGTTCTGTAGTCTTTGGTGTGCAAATTAATATAGCTCCTCTCACTTCATTATGACTATTAGAGTGGTATGTCACTATCCACTCCTATCTTTTAACATATGCATTGAATAATATATTATATTATTGTTTATATTATATTTATAGTGGACTTGTGCTAGACAACATACAGATAGGCCTTGATTTTAATCTTTTTTGACAATTTCTATCTTTTAACTAGGGCATTAATATAGACCACATTGATTAATGTTTTATATTTGTTGCCCTTGTTCTTTGTTCCTTTTTTTGTCATACACATTATATCCTCATTTTGTGGTTTTAATTGATACTTTTGTAAGATGTCATTTTTTTTCTCCTTTCTTAACATTTTGGTTATACTTTTTAAAAAGGCTTTTTTACTGGCTGTCCTAGAATTTGCAGTACACATATACAACTAATTCAAGTTCACTTTCAAGTAATATTATATCACTTCACATATAGTGCAAGTACCTTACAATAACAAAATTGTTCTAATTTGTCCTGCCTGTCCCAGGTATCATTGCTACTATTATTTTCACTTATTCACAAGCATACACAGACAGGTATCTATACATAAGCATACATAATCACAGCATTATAGCAGTTATAATTTTGAACAAACTGCTATCTGTTACATCAATTAAGAGTAAAATAAAATTAAAGCTTATTATTTTTTACTTACTCATGATTTCTTTGATGCACTTTTTCTTTCATGAAGAAAAAAATTCCTGATCTATATAATTTTCCTTCTCTTTCTAAAGAAATTCTTTTAACTTATCATAAAGCAGGCCTACCGGAAATAAAGTCTTTCGATTTTTGTTAACACCTCAAAGTCTCTATTTTGCTATCACATTTGAAGGCTAATTTCTTAGGTACAGCTTTCTAGGTTGATGGTTCATTTTCTCAATGCCTTACTCTTTTCTTGCTTGCATGTATTTCAAGAAGAAGCCAGATAAAATTCTTATACTTGCTTCTCTCTATATATATTTTTTCTCCCCTCTGATTTCCTTCAAGATTTTTCTTAATCTTTGATTTCCCAAAGTTTGAATATAATAGGCCTAACTGTAATATTTTGACATTCATCCTCCTTTGTATTCTCTGAGTGTCTTGTATCTGAGGGCTTGTGTCTGACATAAATTTGAGAGAAATACTGTCATTATTTCTTCAAATATTGCTTCTGTTTCTTTCTTTTTTCTTCTTTAGTTATTCCTATTATACTTACATTACATATTTTGTAATTGTTTCACAGTTCTTTCGCGTTCTCTTCAGTCTTTTCTCTCCGTATTTTTTTTTTTTTTTTTAACTTTTTTCCTCTTTACTGTTTTGGAAGTTATTTTTTCATTTGCAATTTAATTTAATTCAATTTCAAAGTTGTAGGGTACTATTCGGGATTGTGTACATAACTGGTTTAGGTACAGGTGAAGTTTTTGACTTCCCATTGGTCCTCACATTGCAGCTTCAGATCAGTCACCCTTACTGATGTTATGTGCCCCCCACCACCACCCCAGAAGTGTCCCTTTTTTGTAGTATTAAGATAGCTGTTCAGGGTTCACTTGTGATTGGTCACTAAGTATGGTAGACTCCAATTCCATCCAAGTTGCTGAGAAGTCCATAATCTTTTCCTTCTTTATGACTGCATAATATTCCATCGTGTATATGTTATCACTTTTTTTTTTAATCCAGTTCAGTTTCAATGGACAGCACAGTTGGTTCCATGTTTTTGCTATTGTGAATAGTGCTGCAGTAAACATCCATGCACAGGTATCTTTTCTGTAGCATAATTTGGGTTTCTCTGGATATATTCCCAGAAGTGAAATTGCTGGGTTTGGATCAATTTCTAGTTCATTTAGAAATAGCCACACTTTTTCCCATAGAAGTTGAATTAGTTTGCACTCTCACCAACTGTGTAGAAGCATTCCCTTTTCTCTGCATCCTCACCAGCATCTGTTTTTGTTGTTGTTGTTTGTTTGTTTGTTTTATTAATATGGATGATGGGCATTCTTACTGGAGATAGGCAGCTACTTTTAATTCACTGTAGATCCTGGATGTTGGGACATTGTCAGATATACAGTTGACAAATATCTTCCCATTCTGTGGGCTGTCTTCCCACTCACTTGATGGTTTCATTTGCTTGGCAGAAGTTTTACAGTCTGATGAGGTCTCACTTGTCTATCTTATTTCTTATTCCATGAGTATCTGGGGTTTTTTTGTTTTTGTTTTTTTTTTTGAGTTGGAGTCTCACTCTGTTGCCCAGACTGGAGCGCAGTGGCCGCTCCCGGCCACCGCAGCCTGGACCTGCTGGGCTCCGGCGATCCTTCCGCCTCAGCCTTCCGAGTAGCCAGAATTACAGGCGCGCACTACCACACCTGGCTGATTTTTTGATTTATGGTAGAGATGAAGTCTCGCTGCCCAGGCGGGTCTCGAACCCGCGGGCTCAGGCAATCCACTCACCTCAGCCTCCCAAAGGTGCGGGATTACAGGCTGAGCCACCGAACCCAGCTAGTATCTGGGTTTTTTAAAATCAGGAATTGGTTGCCTATTCCAACTTCCATAAGGGTACCATCTGCATTTTCTAGGGTTCTTATAGTTTGAGGTTTTATGTTTAGGTCTTTGATCCTTTGAAGTTGATTTCTGTGTATGGTGCTACGTAAGGGTCCAGTTTCATTATTCTACATGTAGACGTCAGTTTTCCTAGCTCCATTTTCTGAATAAGTTATCCTCTCCCCAGTACTTGTTGGTGGAGGCTTTTTGAAGATGAGTTGGCTGAGAAATTTAAGTTTGCTCTCGGAATCTCTATTCTGTTCCATAGTTCTATATGCCTGCTCTTTTACCAATTCCAGGCTGTTTTAGTTATTTTGGCCTTGTAATAAAGTTTAAAGTCTGGAAGTGTGATACCTCCCACTTTGTTTCTTTTCCTCAGGATTGTGTTGGTTATTAATGGGCATTTTTTTTCCATATGAATTTCTGTATTGTTGTTTCCAGGCCTGAGAAGAATGATGATGGTAATTTAATTGGTACTGCATTGGATCTGTTTATTTCCTTGGGTAGGATGGACGTCTTAACAATGCTGATTCTTCCAATCCATGAGCAAGGAATATTTTTACATTTTTGCGTGTGTGCCTTCATTGATTTCTTTGAGCAGTGTTTTGCAGTGTTCATTGTAATGGTCTTTCTTCTCTCTGGTCAGAAAGATGTCAAAGTATTTGAGTGTGTGTGTGTGTGTGTGTGTGTGTCTGTGTGTTTATGGTTAATGTGATTTTATGTTTTATTTGGTTCTCTGCCTACTTGTCATTGGTGTATAACAATGTGACTGTCTTTTGAATGTTGATTGTGTGTCTGAGACTTTGCCAAGGTTCTTTATCAGTAAAAGGAGGTTTTTGACAGATTCCTTGGGGTCTATGATTGCTCTAGCTAGGACTTCCAACACTAGGTTGATAAAGAGGGGTGAAAGTGGCTAGACTTGTCTTATTCCAGTTTTCTGGGGAAATGCTTCCAGTTTCTGTCCATTTAGTAATGTGGTGGCTGTGGGTTTATTGTGGATGGCTTTCCTATTTTGAGGTATGTTCCCTCTATACCTAGATGTTCAAGTGCTTTTATCTAGAATGGATGCTGGATTTTGACAAAAGCCTTTTCTGCATCTAATGACATAATCATATGGTTCTTGTTTCTACATGTGTTGATGTATTTAATCATATTTATGATCTTGATGATATTAAACCAGTCTTGCATCCTGAGGATGAAGCATACATTATGGTGGATAATTTTTGAGATGTGGTGTTGGATCCAACTTGCTAGAATTGTGTTGAGAATTTTTTCATCCCTGTTCATCGAGGATATTTTCCTTTAGTTCTCTTTCTTTGTTGGATCTTTGCCTGTTTTGAGAATCAGTGTGATGTTGCCTTCAAGAAATGATTTGTGGAGAGTTCTTTCTTGAATGCTTGGAATACTCCCAATAGAATTGGCATCAACTCCTCCTTGTATGTTTTTTCTTTTTTTCTTTTTTTTTGAGTTGGAGTCTCACTCTGTCACCCAGACTGGAGTGCGGTGGTACGCTCCTGGCCACCGCAGCCTTGACCTGCTGGGCTCCGGCGATCCTTCTGCCTCAACCTTCCAAGTAGCTGAAACTATAGGCATGCGCTACCACACCCGGCTAATTTTTTTTATTTATTGTAGAGATGATGTCTCACCAAGTTGCCCAGGCAGGTCTCAAACCCACGGGCTCAGGCAATTCACTTACCTTAGTCTCCCAAAGCATGGGATTACAGACTGAGCCACCGAGCCTGGCTTCTCCTTGTATGTTTTGTAAAATTCTGCTGGAAAGCCACCTGGTCCAGGGCTTTCTTTGTAGGTAGTTTTTTTATGATGTAATCAATTTTCGGGTTGTTATTGGTCTATTTAAAGTCTCAAATTCATCTTGTTTCAACCTCAGGAAGTTTTGTGATGTCAGAGTTCTCTATCTTGTTTAGGTTTTCAAATTTGTTTCCATATAGGTATGCATAGTAATCTCTGATAATCTTTTTTATTTTCTCAGGGTCGGTTGTGACTTGATCTTTTGTATTCCACTCTGATAATGTTTAATTGGGCTTTTTGTCTCTTTTTCTTGATTTTTCTGGCTAGGGGATCATCATCAATCTTGTTTATGTTTTCAATGAACCAACTTTTTGTTTCATTGATTTTTTTAAATTATATTTTTATCTTCTATGTCTTGCATTTGCGCTTTTACTATGGTCATCTGGATTCTTCTGCTGAAGTTAGGGTTTTGGTGGTCTTTCCTTTCCAGCTCCGTTAAGTGATTTGTTAGGCTGTTGACTTGTGATCTTTCTATTTTCTTGATGTGTGTTTGTCGAGATATAAATTCCCCTCTTATTATGGCTTTCATGGCATCCCAGAGGTTTTGATAAGAAGTGTCTTTGTTTTAATTTGTTTCCCACAATCTTTCTATTTCTATTTGATGTCTGTGTTGACCCAGGAGTTCTTCATCATCATACTGCTTAGTGTCCAATACTTTGTGTTTTGGGGGAGGATTTTGTGGGTGGTTAAGAAGGGGCATGGTGGTGTTTTACTCTGATGGAATTTGTTTATACTTGATGTATAGCCAAGGTTGTGGTTAATCTTGGAATATGTTTATGCTTGATTTATGGCCAAGGTTGTGGTTAATCTTGGTGATGTGTAGAATGTATATTCCATGGTTGTTGGGTGGAGTGTTCTGTAGGTATCCATTAATCCTTAGCTGCACAAGTGTCAAGCTAAGGATCCACATCTCCATATTGATTATTTGCTTCAGTGATCTACCTAGGGTTGTTAGTGAGATATATAAGTCCCCAGTTATGATAGTGTAACAATCAATATCCTTTTTGAGTTTACTTAGTAGTTGCTTTATAAATCCAGGTGCTCTTATGTTGGTATTTCGTGTTGGTACATTGAAACTTTTATCATTATGTAATGTCTTTCCATATCTTTTGAAAATTTTTGATAGCTTGAAAATTGTTTTCTCTCATATTAAAATTATGACTCTCGCCCTCTTTTGTTTTCCATTCACCTGAAAGGTTATTTTCCATCCTTTAACTTTGAGAGTGTAGGCATCCTGAAGTGTGTTGCTGGAAGTAGCATAATGTTGGGTGATGTGTTTTAACCCATTTGACAGTCTTTGTCTTTTCAGTGGTACATTTAATCAATTGCTGATTATTGAAAATAAAGGTTTATTTCATTATGAGTCTCTTCTAAGGCTGTTTTATTTTCTTTTAACTTTTGGGTTGGTATATGTGTATGTTTTAAATTTTACACTCTCCAGATATATTGTGTTGATTCTCTGTTTTTCTGCATTGATGGGATTTGCATGGTTGTTCTTTCTTTTTTCCTTCTGTACTTAATATCTTCTTGATCACCTCCTGTACAGCTGGTCTGGAAGCACCATCATATTTTAGGAATTGGATGTCTGGGAAGGATTTTAATTCTCCATTACTGATGAAGCTGAGATTGACTGGGTAGAAAAAAATTCTTGATTGATAACGTTTATCTTTAAGGACTTTGAAAATTTGACTTCAGTCCCTTCTAGCTTGTAGTGTGTCTGCTGATAAGTCTACTGGTATTCTGATTGGTCTTCCTCAGTAGTTAGTCTGACCTTTCTCTCATTGCCATTAGGATAGTTTTTATACCTACTTTGTGTAGGTGAATTATTATTTGTCTAGGGGTTGGTTTTCTCATTTAATGTCTTGTGGGGGTTCTCAGAATCTCTTGTGTTTGGATGGTTGCATCTCTGGTGAGATGTGAAAAGTTTTCTTGGATAATTTCCTGGAATACTTGTTCCAGGGTATTCTCCACTTCCTTTCCTTCATCACAGATACTGATCACAAGTAAGATCAGTCTTTTGATATAATCGCACATTTCTTGGAGGTTTTTTTCTTTCTTTCAGAGTTTTCTATGTTTTTTACAGATCAAGTTAATCTCATGTTTTGGTATTTAAACTCTGAGATTATTTCTTCTGCTTGTTTGACACTGCTTTCCATGCTTGTCATCTTGTTTTTTATTTCCCGGATGAAGTTTTTAATGGCCAAAATCTCTGTACTATGTTCTTTTAGTGTTGCATTTTGTCTTTCTTTAGCCTTATTCAATCTTTTCATCTATTCCCTATACCATGTTATGTTCTGGAGCCAACTGTTTGTGATTTCCATTCATTGGGCACTGAAGTCTGATTTTTTAGATGTTGCCCTTTGGTACACTGGGAATAATCTGTGTTCTTCCATTGAGTTTTCCTTACTTTTGACATATATTTTTCTTTTCTCTTTAAATCAATTAATCAGTGGTAGTGGGTGGGACTTTCACTTTTGTTGTTTGCTCAGTCCTCTATTTTGCCCTGATCAGAGCCTCCGAATTTCTTCTGTCTTGAAACAGAGCTGGGAGTGGGAAGCTTTGCTGATTCTTGTCATTTTGAGAGTTAAACGAGGTGGAGGGTGGGGAGCTAGGATTCAGAAACTACTTACAAGTTAAAATGTTCACTGACTAGTATATGGGTCTCCTGAGACCCACTCCCAATGATCACTCTATGATGATACAATGGGTACACTTGTGTATTTCCTGAGTCCACAATAAAGTAACAGTAATGAGGAGAGCAGAGAAAAGTAGAATAAAATAGAATGGACAAAAATGATTAAAAAGAATATAAACCACAAAAAAGTAAAAACAAGAACAAAAAGAAAACAAAAAACAACAGAAAACAAAGCCAAAAGAAAAGAAACCACGATAAAACTAAAAACAAAAAAAGAAAAATCAAACACACACACACACACACACACACACACACACGGAGCAAAAAATGCATGAGGCAGAAGAAACAAAAGGGGAAGAATACAAATCAAACCCTCACATACACATTCACACACATTAAACCAAAACAAAAGAAGAACAAAACAGAACAGAAATAAAAAGAAAATGGAGGAATGCAATTCAAACCCTTACACACACATTCACACAAACACTAAACCAAAACAAAAGAAGAATGAAAAAAAACAAAAACAAAGGGTGGGATGCAAATTGAATCCTCACACACATACACATTCACACACACTAAACCAAAACAAAAGAAGAACAAAAAGAAAAAAAGTGTTAAAAAATAATTTGGAGGCATTAGCCACCCTCCTGTGGAAGGGTCTGTAATTCTTATTCTAAACTCCTAACCGGTAGGCATTCCTGCCATTTCCTGTGGGACAGCAAACTCATTCACAATCTCCCCAGCACATGGTCCAGGAAGGGAGGAGGGGGTGGTGGGAGTGGGTGGAGTATCAGTCCTCCCCTTCCACATTCCTAAGATTGGGGGATCCCTTCTGGTGGGGAGGGGCTGGATTGTCTCCTCCCCAGGTGCTGGCGGCAGGCGCCTCAGTCAAGCTTATAGGAAAGTAGAGTTCTCCTAGTGTGGCTGCCCCCCAGCCTCCACCTGGGTTCGGCGTTCTCAGTAACGCTCCAGCTGTATGGGTCTGGCATCAGAAGATTGCAAGGGACGAAGGTGTTGAGTCAGCCCAGGACTCACTGCTAATATCTTGGGGGGGTCTTCCTTGTCCTTTTCCAGTTACACCACTTCTTCCACGACTGGTTCAGGGTAGGTAGTGGGGTGTCTAAGACTCCATACTCATCCTGTCTCTCCAAAATTTGTGCTTTCAGGATATTCCCTGAGTTCATGATCAACCCCTGAGTTGGTCAGAGACTGGGTCTGTTGCTCCATGGTGAGCAACCTGGAACACTTCCCTGCCCAGTTTTCAAGATGTTGGATAGGTACTTATTTTGTCTTCCTCTGGCTTCCTCACTGCACTCCTTCCACAGTCCTGGCTGCCAGTGTCCAGTCTGGTACTGTGGTGATCGGACAGTCTGACCATAGGCAGCACTCCTGGCAGTTTCTCCCCGGGACAAGATTTGTTGATTTCACAAAATGGTACTTGGCTTCTATGTCCCAGGAGGTGCTGAGCTCCAGGTAGTGCAGCTGTTGAGAAAAGCCACTTCACCTGGAAAGCCCTGGCCACTTGCGCCAGGCTTTATTTTTTCTAATATATTTCTATAATGCTATAAGTTTTCACAAAGTTCTATTTTCACACAAATTTTTATTATTTGCAATTTTATTTTCAGTTAAGTCAAACTATCATTAATTTACTCTTGAGAGTCTTTCTTTTGTGATCCAAATAATTTCCAAATACTTTTCATCATCTAGCTTTTTTAATTATCAATTTTAATTTAAATCCAAAGAAGACTACAAAAATGTTCTGTGATTCCTATTCTTTTACATTTATTATTATGTATTTTATTGTCAGAATTTTGTCTTTCTCGCAGGTTCGAGACCCGCCTGGGCAGCGAGACCTCATCTCTACAATAAATCAAAAAAGCAACCGGGCGTCGTAGCGCGCGCCTGTAATTCCGGCTACTCAGAAGGCGGAGGCGGAAGGATCGCCAGAGCCCAGCGGGTCGAGGCTGCGGTGGCCGGGAGCAGCCACTGCGCTCCAGTCTGGGCGACAGAGTGAGACTCCAACTCAGAAAAAAAAAAAAAAGAATTTTGTCTTTCTAATTTTCCATATGAGTATGAAAAGAATGTATTTTGTTGTTACTGGATAGAATAGTCTATAAATGTCAGTTTATATCATGTTGACTGGCAGAAAGCTTTTCAAGTTGTCTACATGCTTACTGATTTTCAGTCTGTTTATCCTGTCAATTACTAGAAGAGGAGTGTTGATGTGTTCAAATACATAAGTGGGTCTATCTATTTCTACTCTTAGTTCTATCAGTTGTTTCTCAATTGTTCTTATATTTTGTTTTCAGGTGCACGCACATTCAGGATTTTTATAACTATTTGTAAAATTTACCTCTTTAGCATTATATAGTACCCCTCTTATTCCTGATAATTTTTCTTGCTGTAAATCTTTGGGAGAAATGACTTTCCTGATATAGAAGAAGACTGTGGAAAATCTTTTTTTCTGTTGTGTGTAGGCCTTTGTTATGTAGCATAGTCTGGATACCTTTCACATTAATTAGTGTCCCCTTCACCTTGCCAAAGCCACAAAGGAATATTTCTCACATCTTTATTCTCATAAATTAGCAGGGATAAATGAGGTTTCTGTTTATAAACTGAGCAGAGTGTGGAAGCTCACCCAAACTGTAACTTCCAGCAATTTCTAACTAGCATACTAATCTACACGTAGCCTCCAGAAATTAATCAAAGTGATCACTTAAGTGGTTCTACCAATGACATCTTGTGTTTTACTCCCTGGATTCAACTGTCTGACTTAGAAGTGGTTGCTTGTTCTCACTTCAGTTTTTTGATGGGTCCAAGAAAAGTTAAACATTGATCTTTATTCTGTTCAGCTTTTATTGTTGTTATAAGGATAGGAGCAATGACTTCCAATGTCTCTACATAGTGTAGCTGAAACCTGAAATTGGTACATGCTTTTTATCATCACAACTAGAAAAAAAAGCTGTTGGTAGACATTACAGCACAACAATTGTTACATGATCTAATTTTAAAACTTAAATATCTGGAGCTAGTACATAGTGTTATGTCTCATAAGTGTTCATTATCATTATATTTACCTCCAAAATTTATTTATTTTTTTCTTATAATATTTACAACTTTAAAAATCATTTTATACATCTAGGAAGCACAAGTGCACATGGATATATTTCACAGTGGTGAAGTCTGGACGCTAAGTGTATGCATCACTTGGATAGCGAACACTGTATCAAACTACCTGTAAAATTTAAAGTATCTCATATAATGATGTGAGTTTATTGTGGTGTCTCAGGCACTTCAGAAACTACCTCTCTCATTGGTCTTCTGAATATAATTATAGACAAAGAAAGAGACTGCAAAGGAAGCACATACTTAATTTCAACTACCTTAGTCATATTCCAATAGCAAGATCTAGGTATATGGCTCCAGACAGATGTAAGGGGCCTGATAGTTGTTGTCTAGCAGGATGCAAAGGGGAGAAGAAGATGGATTCTAGGAAATAAGTAACTATTTTATTTTGCTTTCTCCATGTTTTTTAAAAAATACTCTCAAGCTGATCTTTAAATCATTAACTCAATTGTGGCTTATATTATCTGCATTTGACTTCATATATTACATCTTAATATTAGGGAATTTTTTGAAAAATAGTCTTGCTTGTTATTTGAAAGTTTCCTACTGATGTAGATAGTGTTCTCCTGGCTACCAATGAAAATCTAAGCTAAATATTTCTAATGCTGTATGTTATTGTAGAAGTTTATTTTCTTCATGAATATTATTTCTGATTTCTTTGAGCCATTTTTAAAATCTTTTTTCCCTTTTTTATAAGCCTAGTGATTCATGTTTTTCCAAAGTTTTATATAGAGAATCTGTTGTTTTCCAATAAACTACTTAGTGCTTTGTATGGGCCACTGCTGATATATTTTTATTGCTCAGAAATGTGAAACAGAAAAAGTTTATGTTTCTATAATTTTATTTTGCCAGTTTTAAAATTAAGATGGCTGTGGCATATGAAAGTTTTTAAGAATATATTTCTATATTAATTTTCCCATGGAACTTTCAATGACATTTTTGAAAAACAAGACACAAGTACATAGTTTCAAATTATTAACATAAGATTGGATCACTTTTTAGATGTTTTGCTGTCAGGTGCATTCACATTCAGTATTTTTATATTTTTATAGAATTGACACCTTTATCAGTATACAATGATATAATAATATTATATATTATGGTTATATATTATTTTTCACATACACCTAAAATAGCAAATGTCTTCTGACCTTTTTCCTCTGATGTTTTTCTTAGTCTGTTTTGTGCTGCAAACACAGTATGCCATAGACTGGGTAGTTTATAATTATCATAAATTTATTTCTCACATTTCTAGAGACATAGACAAGATGACAGCATCTGATGAGGGCCTTCTTGCAGCAACATAACATGATGGAAGGCAACATATGGTTAAAGGGTAAAGAGAGGGTGAGATCAGGAGAGTAAAAGCAGGCCAAACTCCGCCTTTTATGATGAACTCACTCCTGTGATAACAAACCCACTCCCAAGATAAAGGCATTAATTTCTTTACTCCACTGTCATGGCCTCATCCTCTAATCATTAGTCCCCACTTCCCAATACTGCTACATTGGGAATTGTTTCCAACACAAGCTTCTCTGTGGGACATATTCAAACTATGGCAGCATTCACTTATTTCTTGGATAGGAACAGCAATATACAATGCTTCTCTACTAGTTGACATAGAGTCGAGTTATATAGATGACACTCCTAAATAACATTTGCTTTAAAAAAAAGAAAAATACATGTATTTTTTTTTTTCCTTGTGTAACAAGAAGATGTTAAATTGCCAAGTTTAGGGCAAGAGACTCCATCTTCAAGGACTCGTGTTTGTTAAAGTTTCTGTTCTGTCTACACAGGAAGAAGACAAATGAAATCTAAGGGAAAAGGAGATACATTTAGCTCTTCAAAGTCAAGACTTTATCTTTTCAAATGATGCTTATCCTTGCATCTTATTAAGTAAGATTGTGCCACAAGGCCACACTTGACTTCCAGAAAGGATGGAACTGCACATCTTTAGTTAAACACATCTTTAAGAGAATATGAATATTGACTAGAGCATGAGCAATATATGTCTCAAATCAACTTGTTTAACTAATAAAAATATATTCTGCTAAATAATTCACAGGAATTTTATAGAAATAAAAAATATTAAATCCCTCTTGGTAGTTTCTTTTGCCCATGCCAACTCTGGCACGCCTCCCCTTCTTTTCTCTCTTCTTTCTCTGACACACTTTGTTTTTTAAAATAATTGCCTCTAAAAATACATTTTAAAAGATAGTTATTTGACCATTATCTTTAATATATAACTGGTTTATGGTGAAAGAAAGTAAATTGATCATTTTCAGAAAATTAAAGTGCTACATTTTTATATTTGTAATTTTTCTTTTATGCTATCTCATGATATTCTAATATAACCTTATAATAATATGACATTTATAAAACATTTATAAAATAATATAGATAACCTGTTACTCTATGTGAATATACTTTTCATTTTATCATGTGTGTATGGCCATCTACATTTAAGAAATCTGAAAATAACATTTAGACTACTAGATTACTCTCACAAAGTAACTATCCTTTGTCTATGTGATGGTTTCTCTTATTTACAGTAGAGGTTATAGCACCACGTTTCAATTGTAACATAATGCAATTCATGTGTGTCCTATAAAGCAAGGGCTGCAACTTCCAAGCTGCAATTTGGTACCAGCCTGTGACCTGTTAGGAAGCAGATCACACTACAGGTGACTTGTGGGCCAGTGCAGCTCCATCTACTGTCAGATCAGTGGAGGCATTAGATTTTCATAGAAGTATGAACTCTATTATGAACTGCACATGCAAGGGATCTAGGTTGTACATTTCTTTTAGGAATCTAATGCTTGATAATCTGAGGTGGAGTTGAGGGGGCAATGCTAGCTAGGAAGCAGCTGCAAATGCAAATTATCATTAGCAGTGATGTTTGACTTCACATCCACCTACTCACCCTGTGTGGGAAAATTGTCTTCCACAAAACTGGTCCTTGATGCCAAAAAGGTTGAGAAATATTGCTGTAGAGGAATGAAACAAATTTGTGGGTATCATATTTTTACTTTTAAGAAGTTTAAAGTAAAAGAATGTCCAAATTACACATCTATTTTTGAAAATGTCTGCAATCAATTTGTGTTTCAGATAATGTTAAATTTCAATTTCATTAAATAGAAAACTCTTATAAGTGGTAAAGAATATTTGCCACCAATTCTAGAAAAAAGGTCATATTTATGTATGTGTTACAAGTTTATGTTATGTATTTGGCAGAAGAACCATATATACTGTGTGTATATTCTGTTATACATATGTTGTAAATGTATGTTAAAATGTTTTGCCAGATTGATGAACCATCATTAAATCATTGATATGTATTAGCAAATGATAAGTTTGGGCTCCATATTAGTATTTTCTTAATCACTGAGTGACAACTATCTGCAAAATAAACATTTTTTTGAGTCAGAGTCCCACTCTGTTGACCAGGCAGGAATACAGTGGCAAGCTCACAACCACCATAGTCTCAACCTGCTGGGCTCAGATGATCCTTCTGCCTCAGCCTTCCAAGTAGCTAGAACCACAGGACTGCACCACCATGCCTGACTCATTTTTTTTATTTGTTGTAGAGACAGATCTTGCCAAGTTGCCCTGGCTGGTCTTGAAGCCTGGGACTCAGGCAATCCTCTGACATCTACCTTCCAAAGTGTTGGGATTACAGGTATGAGCCACTGGGCCCACCTTGTAAAATGAAGTTTTAACTTCACTAAAAAGGGACTTAAAATCTGTAGTCTTTTTGTTTTGTTTTGTTTTTACTTATCTCCATGTGAGTTTCAAATTTCAACCCTTTAGCTAGACACATAAAGAATGAATCACTTAAACGCTTAGATTCTTATTCTTTCAAAATTGAAATGTTAATTATGTTTATTTTTATTTTATAATAATAATTCATCAAAATCAGCAAAAGTCACAAAATACAGTTCCTGGCACATAAAAAAATCTTTTATGAATGTTACTCATCATCTATTATATTTTATGTTCTTTTTATTTTTATAGCTCTTATTATTTTTACTATAGTCACTAATACCATTACTATTGTAATCCAAAACACCCTCGACCAGCAGTTATTTATTCTACAGGGAATAAGAAGTATTTACACATACACACACACACACACACACACACACACAAACACACATACACAAATCTAAATGTAGTGGACACCTGCATAATCAGTTGTCAAAGCATACACCCCTAAAGAAAGTCTTATAATTATATTCTTACAATCTAAAATTAATAAGTGATATTGTTGGGATTTGAACAACAAAAAACAGTTTATTTCTCTGGTACAAATCATCATATGTAAAAAAAAATTGAAATCAAATGAGATAAATGTAGATAGCAATGTAGATTTAACTTTCAATAGGTTCCATGAAAATAGATTGACAAGACTATCATTAGCATTTATAGAAAGCTGAACAAGATTTTATTAGGTAGGATATTTATCTCAGAGAATAAAAGACACAAAAGGACATCTTAACTAGCTTTTATTGTTTCTTTTCTCTTGCAGTCCCAACAAACAGCTGATGGACTAGTAAATAAATATTGCAGCAAGACAGATTTGTCCCGAAATAAGAAGACAAATATTTCAAACCAATAGAACTGTTTATAGTTGAAATGGCCCATCTAATAATGTAGTATCTTATCCAAAAAATGGTCAAGCAAAGACTTGAACAGAAACAATAACATTCATATTAGCGATTGAATTCCTTCCAACACAACTTAGATTTCTTCTTAAAGACTAGCTGTCTTACAGTCTACTTGAAGAAAAAAAATACTTCCCAAAGTAAAGAACTTAAGTAACATAAAGTTCTCTTGCCAGAGATAAACTGGAATTTTGACTTTAGTGGAAAATATGACCTACTTGCTGTGAGCAGTTATGTCATAAGAGGTACTTTTGCTATGAAATTATCTTTGCATGAATTACCTCTTCAATGCCTTTCGAAGTTAGTCAGGTATGTATTACTATTTTGGCATTTTACAGATGAGTATAAGCAGAACCATAAAAATGTCCAATTTACTATGGTACTGAGGTCAAATTCCAAAGTTATGCTTTTGAGGAGTTCAGTGCATTATGAGTGGAATATGAGCTTAAATATTAGCAAAGATTGGAGTTAGTATGAAAGGTGAGGGATAATTAGGACCTGATTAAGTATAAAAGTTTTGGCTATGGAGTAGCAAAATTGAACAGACAGAGAAGTCAAGTTGTAGAGCATGAGAAAAATACAAAGTGTTCAAGCTGATTGATCAATGAGGAACTTTCTAGACCATTACAAAGCAGATGAAAACATAGTTTTAGGAATATTGGAAACAAGATGAAGAATGTACTAAAGTGAAAAGATTAACTGCAGATGATAGCCTTGTTAAACATTTACAGAAATTAGGCTTCTAGTGAGGATATGAAAACCATTGTGATTTGGTTCTGAGGATGAAGTTCAACTTTTTAAAATAATAGACCATCTTTATTGATAATTTTTCTATGGATAATTAAAAATGTATATAGATTTAAAATAAATATAATATCCTTACAATGAATCTGTGGCTCTTTTTACCTTTCCAAGTAATTCTGTGATTTTATGGAACAAGAAGAGGTAGCACTCATTTTATAGCAGCTCAAAGGTTCACCAATGTTATGGACAGTTTGATAACTGTAATATCAAGAACACTGTGCCTGTCACTTAGTTGAAGTTTCTTCTAAAATATAGTTTCTATAGAGAACCTGCTAAAGAAAATGAAAGAATGGTAGGTTATAAAAGTCAAACAGGATAAGGAATAAAATTTTATAACTCACCTTCAGTCAGTTAAACTAAAAAAATCAAAGAAAAGAAACATAAAGATTGCTTATCATGGTTAAAGAATGTCAACGGTTGACAGTTTATTCTCAGGATAATTGACGATTTTTGATGTAACTTGACAGTGTATGGATACATTTTAAAGGCCATAAGTTGGTTATTCGTGTCACATACTTGTATGCATCTGATTCCATCTATAAAGTGTGAATATACATAGTAATATAAATAAGAAAATAGGAGTATAGGGAATTATGTATAAGCTAGATGCTATAAAAAAGAAATCCTTCAGAGAACAGGAAGGATAATATGGGATCACGCACAATATCTACAAAGAAAGAAAATGAAGTAGAAAATCTAATCTAAGCTGTTTAAGAGAAAAGAAGACTTACTTATGTGGTTTCTCCACTCTCTAATAGATGGAGATTGTGCATGACCTAAATAATTGGAATGAAATTATGATAAAACACAGTGAAGTAAATTGAACACTGACATTAAACTTTGCATGACTTAAACTAAGTAGAGCTGGGGTTTCAAAGGGGAAGCAGAAAAAGAAAAGGTCTAAATATAAGAAAAACTCTTCCTTGTGTCTAAGTCTTACTCTGTTTACTCTGTTGGTTCTGGAAGTTGAGCGAACTTGAGAGTTAATTCCTCAAGAGAAATAAAGCTAAACAGTTCTTGCTTTGTTGCCTCTGACCGATCTTGAGAGAAGAAAGAGTTTTTTCTCCCTGTAGAAGTGCTAGAAAACTCTTTTGTTGGTAAAATTTAATTTGGTGGTTTAAGTTTAGGTCTTATTTATCTATTTATTTATTTATTTTTTATTTATTTTTTTTTTTTGAGCTGGAGTCTCACTCTGTCACCCAGATTGGAGTGCAGTGGCCGCTCCCGGCCACCACAGCCTTGATCTCCTGGGCTCCGGCGATCCTTCCGCTTCAGCCTTCCGAGTAGCCGGAATTACAGGCATGCGCTACCACGCCCGGCTGATTTTTTGATTTATTGTAGAGATGAGGTCTCGCTGCCCAGGCGGGTCTTGAACCCGCGGGCTCAGGCAATCCACTCACCTCAGCCTCCCAAAGGCACGGGATTACAGGCTGAGCCACCGAGCCCAGCTAGGTCTTATTTAATACATTGCTTGATTCAAGAGTATTAGCCAGTTTCTGGACCAAAAGTCACCTGGAGTAGTGCATGATGCTTGATATTAATGTTTGGTGTTTCAACATTTTACATAGGTCTAAAAACTGTATTTTCTCACTATGACTATGATACCCTAAGTCCATCATTTTTTTCTTGAACAAAACTTGAAAAAAAATTAATTGTATGTTTTACATGTAAAATTATGAAGCATATTGATCTACTTGAAGGTTGTTATGAGAGGGGATCCAAAAAATCCTGGAATTTACTTATAGAATATTGTGTATTTATTCTCACATGTTTAAACTTTAGTCACCTTCAAGTACTCTTCATTTGATGCAGTACACCTATTGAGATGCTTTGTCTACTGCTCTAAACAGTTTTTGAACTTGTCAATTTTGATACCTTTTAGTGCTTCTGCCATTTTTTCTTTTTCTTTTTTTTTTTTTCCTTCATCTCTTCCACATAGGCAAACTTTTTCCTTTTGAGGAGTTTTTTTATCTGCAGAATCACAAATTAACAAAAAAGTCACAGAGCAAGATCAGATGAATGGAGTGGATGGGACATAGGAAGCATGCTGTTTTGGGGGAAAAAAAAATAGACCACTGAACATTCAGCAAGGTGTGTGTGTGTATAGGTGCACTCAAAAATAACCCACCAGGAAATGGGCCAACACATTGAAAGAACCTGCACCAAAATTACTCAAGCCAAATGGAGCTTTCATAACAATATTAGTTGGTACATTGATGCCCATGAGTTGCTAGAACACTTTCCTAACAGAGGAAGCCTGTACTGCAAGGGGCCTGCCCTCCAAAAGTTAATTTTGTTTTTCTGGAGGTGGGCCTCCCTTTTATTTTCATATGGGACAAAATATCCCAAACTACAGATCACTGAAATGTATGTCTTCTATGACCTGGCTTTTACTTGATTACTTAGTAATATTCTTCTATTAATAGAGTTAAGAATCAGAGTTTTTAAAAATCAGATATTTAGTTGGTATTCATAGGCTGACAATTACTGGGAGTGGGAGTGTGCAGAATACCTGCTCATATCTGTTAGAAACCTCTTCCTGAGGTAAATTTAAATATGTATTCCAAACTTTCTAATGTATTATAGCTAGATTTGCTGAGGGAAATATATCTACTGATATATTTCTTTCATGTATTTCACCTGAAGGAGTAAATTTTAAAAGTATGAAGGGACTTCATTTATTCCACTAAACCACAAGAATGTGCCTTGGGCAAACAACTAAATGGATAATGAGTGAACCATCAACTATGCCAAAAAGGAGAAGAAAACCTTCTCTCCCAAATGCTCCGTGACCAATTTATTTTAGAAGTGAGCATTGATGAGTGATAGAAGAGAGAGAGTAAAGAAGGGAAAAGTACTAAGGGTGAAGTTGAATATTTAAAAAAACAAAGTGTCAGATTCCTGAGAAGATAGTGTCATGGCCAGTTGGATTGCAAGAGTCCCTGTATGTGTGAGTGATTGCATAAACAATTCCACATGCGTTTCTGAGTTTAAGTGGGGGTGTGAGAGGGTGACTGAGTGGGGACTCAAGAACATGTGTCCAGGGACCTCCTGGTGAGGCTGCTGGTGCCACAGCTTCTCTGCTTGGACCCTAGAGCTTCCTGGAGCACAGAAGCTGAGCGCCATTTTCTAAAATCAGCAGTGCTTTCCCAGGGAAAAGCTGCTAGAGTGATTGCTGACTCTAACACCACAGCTCTGGCCTGAACGCTGGCAGTGAGTACAGCAAGGGAGCCTGACGCAGAGTCCAGAGGAAATAGCAGGAGAAGCAACTCCAAACCTGGACATGGCTCCAGAGGCTAGCCACTGGGTACCGAAATCCAGAAACTGTGATAACTACTGGAGAGGAAACCTTTGACCCTATTGGTGACAGAGACAGCAGTGGGCAGAGAAATTGAGCAGACTCTCTAACACCTGGGCAGAGTAGTGTTACAGGAGGGTGCCCTCTGAGGAACAACGGAACTGCATCTTAGCACAAGGTGCTATTTCTGTGTTGCATGGGGCTGCTCTTTGCAACTTCAGAGAATATTGCCCCCAGTGCACAAGCCCTGGTGGGTGATGGCAGATGTGGAGCCCCAGATGATCCATCCTTCACCCTGAGCCAGCTGCTGGGAAATAGATGCAGAAGTGGGACTACATGACGAGACTGATTACCTAACTGCTTATCCCTCAACCCTAGCAATAAGTGAAAGAGATCAGGAAGGCAGGGCAGAGAAAAGAGGCCCCATTCTCCTGCCATGAACTGGATGCCCCGGGAACTATGACAAAGCTGGGAGAGGAAGGAAGGAGCTGAGATCCCGGGAGATGTTGTGTCAACTTATTTCAGCCCCCTTCCCTCACATGGTCATGCAACAGCTACCAATTGCAGGTCGCAAGGGGTGAAGATTCTAACATCTTAAGTTCCAACTGTGAAAGGGAACCTGTAGTAACAGCCCTGCAGTTGCAGAATCCATCACAAGTGGGAGTCCCCCTCTCAAAGAGACATAATAAAACTGAGAACGTTGTAATCTCATTTGGTTGCTTTTTTAGTTGGTTTTCTTTTTTTTTCTTCTTCTTCTATTTATCTTCTTTGTTCTTTCTCAGTAATTTTTTATTTTTTGTTCTTTTGCTATTTTTCTGTCCTATTTCTCTCTCTTTCTCCTCCCTTCTCTCTTTTCTTTCTTTTCCCTCTTACACCCTGACTTGGGCTCAGTGACTATGCAAGCATGCCCACTATAAGGTCATATTATGCAGAGATAAAGAACAAGTCCCAGGTCACTCATTTACTGGATAGCAAACATTATTACCTGACAATAATGCCCCACTCTCAGTACTACTTTATAATTGAACAAACCCAGAGCCCTGGCTCAAGGAAGGACAAAAAGTAAAGCAAATAACATAAGTGATTGCTTCTCCAATTTCCACTGAGCAACGGAATTAAGGAGAAATATAAGAGAACTGATACAAATGAAGAAAAACCAATGAAAAACTGCCAGTAAACATCAGAGTTCCAACCAGGAGTCAGTGTTAGAAAGAATAGCGACTGGACACTAAACAGCATGATGCTGAAAATCCCCTGGGTCAACAGAGAAATCAAAGCAGAAATTAAAATATTCATGGAAACAAAAGAAAATGAAGAAACATCTTACCAAAACCTCTGGAATGCCATGAAAACAGTACTATGAGGGGAACTTATATCTCTTCAAACTCACAGCAAGAGAATATAAAAAGAACAAATTGACAGCCTAAAAGCTCACCTAAGGGAGCTGCAAAGGCAAAACCACCAAAACCCTAGCTTCAGCAGTAGAATCCAGATAGCAAAAGTAAAAGCTCAAATACAAGACATAGATGACAAAAATACCATAGGAAAAAAAATCAATGAAACAAAAAGCTGGTTCTTTGAAATAAACAAGATTGATGGGTCCCTAGCCAAGAAAAGGAAGAAAAAAGCCCATAAAACACAATCAGAAATGTAAAAGATCAAGTCACAACTGGCCCCAAAGAATTTTTTTAAAAAGTGTTAATTTAATCTGCACACATGCATGGAAACAAACCCAATACCTCAAAAAAGTGGAGGACTTTCTAACATCACACAATCTCCGAAGATTGAAACAAGAAGAAATTGAGATCCTAAATAGACCAATGACAACCCAGGAAATTGACTCTGTCATAAGAAAACTACATACAAAAAAATAAAAAATAAAAACCCTGGAACAGATGGATTCCCAATGGAATTTTATAAAACATACAAGGAGAAGCTGATACCAATCTTACTGAAAGTATTCCAGGCAGTTGAGAAAAATGTAACTCTCCCCAAATCATTTTATGAAGCTAACATCACACTGATACCCAAACCAGGTAAAGATAAAACAAAGAGAACTGCAGGCCATCCATCTATGTTATCCCTGATGAACATAGAAGCAAAAATTCTCAACAAGATTCTACCACACTGGATCCAACACATCTCAAAAATCATCCACCATGACCAAGTAGGCTTCATTCCGGAGATGTAGGACTGGTTCAACATCCACAAGAACATAAACATGATTAAATACGTCAACAGTTGTAAAAACAAAAACCTCTTGGCTATATCATCAGATGCAGTAAAAGCTTTTGATAAAAGCTAGCAATCCTTCTTGATAAAAAATCTTTGAATACCTAGGCATAGAGGGAACATATCTCAAAATAGTAAGAGTCATCTATGATAAAACTCACAGTCAAAATATTGCTAAATGGATAGAAATTGGAAGCATTTCCCCTAAAAAGTGGAAAAAGACAAGGCTGCTCACTCTCACCCCTCCTGTTCAACATAGTGGTTGAAATCAAGTGAGAGCAATCAGACAAGAGAAGGAAATCATGGGCATCCAAATAGGAAAATAAGTCATTATCCCTCTTTGTTGACAATATGATCCCATACCTTAAAAATCCAAAAGAATCTGTCAAAAAACTCTTTGCATTGATAAAGAATTTGGCAAAGTCTCAGGGTACAAAATAAATGTGCAAAAGACTGTCACATTCTTAGGCGCCAACAACAAACAGGCAGAGAACCAAATAAAAAGCATAATCCCATTCACAATAGCAACACACACACACACACACACACACACACACACACACACACACACACACACTAAAATATCTCGGCATCCTTCTAACCAGAGAAGTGAAAGATCTTTTCAACAAAATTTACAAAACACTCCTCAAAAATGTGAAAGATGACACAAGCAAATGGAAAAATATTCCATTCTCATAGACTGGAAGAATCAACATTGTTAAGATGCCCATTCCAGTAAAGGCAATCTACAGATTAAATGATATATTCACTAAATTACCAATATCATTCTCCTCAGACCTGGAAATAATAATACAGAAATTCATATAGAAATAAAAATGACCATGAATAGCCAAAACAATCCTTAGCAGAAGAAACAAGCGGGATGTATCATACCCCCAGACTTTAAACTTTATTATAAAGGTAAAATAATCAAAAGAACCTAGAAACCAATCCTACTGAAAATACAAGAACACGCATATACACCAATACAACAGACTAGAGATTCTGGAAGCAAAATCTCAATTTTTCAACCAACTCATTTTTGACAAAGCCTCTAATGACCACCACTGGGGAAAGCAGAACCTATTTAGTAAACGGTGCTGGGAAAACTGCCTAACCATGTGCAGAAAAATGAAACAGATCCCCTGCCTGTCACCATCCACAAAAGTCAACTCCAATTGGATGAAAGACCTACATGTAAAACCTCAAACTTTGAGAATCTTAGAAAATGCAAGAGACATCCTTATGGAAATCAGAATAGGCAACCAATTCCTGATCAAACCCCAAAAGCCCATGCCATAACAGATAAGATAGACCAGTGAGACATCCTCAAACTGAAAAGCTTCTGCAAAGTGAAAGAATCCATCAAGAAAGCAGAGAGACAGCCCACAGAATGGGAAAAAATATTTGCCAACTGCATATCTGACAAAGGTCGAACATCCATTATCTACAAGGAATGCAAATGTGCCAAAAGGAAAACAAAACAAAACAAAAAAACAATCCTATTAAAAAGTGGGCAAAATACATGAATAGACACTTCTCAAAAGAAGACATACAAGGTCATCAGACACTTGAGAAAGTGTTCAGACTCACTAATCATCAGAGAAATGCAAATTCAAACCACATTGAGATACCACCTAACTTCACTAAGAATGGCCATTTTTAATAAAACAGACACGACAGATGCTGGAGAGGATGCAGAGAAAAGGGAACACTTCTACACTGTTGTTATGAGTGCAAATTAGTTCAACCTTCATGGAAAACAGTGTGACAATCCCTAAGAAACTAGAAATTGACCTTCAATCCAACCCAGTAATCCCCATTCTGGGAATACACATGGAGGAACTTAAATCACTCTTCAAATAAGATACCAGCAAACACATGTTTTTTTGCAGCACTACTTACAATAGCAAACACATAGAACCAACTATGCTGCCCATCAATACTGGACTGGATAAAAAAATGTGGTATATATACATGATTGAATATTATGCAGTCATAAAGAAGACCAAAATTATGGACTTTGCAACAACTTGGATGTATTTAGAGTCTATAATACTCATTGATTTACCACAGAAACAAAGAACTAAGTACCACATGTTCTCACTCATAAGTGGACAGTGAACATTTACCTTAATACTATAAAACAAGGATTGGCAGTAGCCAGAAACTGAGGGGGGAACATAACATTAATAAGGGTACCTGATCTCAAACCAGGTGAAGAGAGGACCAAAGGAAAGATGAACTTTACCGGTACAATGACCACTTCTATACCTAATCCTGAATTGGACCCCACATTTTTTAAGTAATTTAATTTTTTTTTTTTTTGAGTTGTAGTCTCATTCTTTGTTGCCCAGACTGGAGTGCAATGGCACACTCACAACCACCGCAGCCTTGGCCTGCTGGACTTACATCATTCCTCTGCCTCCACCTTCCAAGTAGCTGAAACTACAGACACATGCCACCATACCCAGCTAATTTTTGTGATTTATTGCCAAGTTGCCCAGGCTGGTCTCGAATTCCCGGACTCAGGCAATCCTCTCGCATTGGCCTCCCAAAGAGCTGGAATTACAGGCTGAACCACCAGGCTTGGCCCGGTATCCCCCATTTTTAAAATGCAATAGACTTAAAGAAGAAAGTGTTAAGAATACAAAAAGAGGGATTTGGAATGCTGATCAATGTTCTATTCATTAATCAATGAAGGATGGGGTATGGAATAGGGAAGTCTGACACAAAATAATGGTATATATTCTGGAGTCACCCAGAGAAGTAGTTGTATCTCTCCTAGGGTTAAAATAATAAGTGTGACTGTGTGTTGAGGCAGTTTGGGGATGGAGAATAGATAAATACATTTTAGCTTTTGTATATCAGCGTGTGATCTTGTTAGTGATACTTATCCTCCATGAAATATTAGTCCTCTACTGGTGGGAGCAAAGACAAGTGGGAGGGTGGGCAGAGTAGAGTCACAACAGTTCTGCTTGCCCAAGTTTAAAGTTAACCAGTGTTAAAGCAAAAATAAAGAACAGGACTGAAAAATGTGAGCAAACAAAACCAAAGGCATTAAAAATAGCCTTAATCTTGCTTAAATTGTGAACATAAGTGAAACTCAACTTGGGTAATTTCTGATAAATGCTTTTGTTACATAGAACTGAAACAAACCAAGCAATCATAAGCAGCCAACTAACATATGATGATGTGACTAGAGACTTTCCAACAAGGTACATGAAAAAGGCAATTCTATAATTGCAAAACAATCAAAGAATTGCTTCAGTTAGAGCCTCCTTTTCTTTCCAATAAATACTTGCCTCTGACATTTTGTCATTGAAACATTAAACCTCTTTCTGTCTGGTGTTCCCCAAATCATTAATTGCTTCTTTCTCAAATAAACTCTTTAAAATTTTATTTTGTCTCAGATTTTTCTTTTACACCACCCCATGTCCCAAAGCTATAATAATAATCAAATATATGGTGTTGCTATGTCCAGGTGTGCAGCAGTAAACACAGTTTTTCTATCATGATAAAAGGAAAATTATAAGAACAGAAAACCCTACCATTATCTACCAAACAAAACTGTGCTCCTTAAATCTCTTTGTCTGTACTGTGACAAGTAGCACTGGATTTTATATTACACTTTGCACACCCACACTATAGCTATATATTACTGGAGGAAAGTATTAATATTTTTATTACAGTTTTTCATTCACCTATAATGCTTAAAAACAAAGAAAAAATAAGAGGACCTACCCGGAGTTAGTTGGGAAAATGAGAACTAAGTCTATTTATTGGATTTCTCTTTTACATCTTCTGTTACTCCAAAATATGAGTTTATTCAACTTAGTCTTATACTTTCTATTTTTTTTAAGATATGGGAATCCTCAAACTCTACATTAAAAGCTAAATTAAGATATTATTATATCATAAATTCAAGTGATATACTGTCCAAAATTTAAATGAAAAAAAATTCTGTATTTACCTTGCTGTGATTTAAATAATGGATAGAGAAAATAATATTTAAGAGATATAGGAAGTTATCATAAAAACTTGGCATTAGTGCTAGGTTATAATACTTGTGCTGCACCTCATATGAGATTATCACCCCTTCCAAATATGTGTACGAATTAGACAATCTTTATTATCAGGTGCCAAAATATTTGAGTCCTCTATTTCTGGAAGCCTGTGATTTTTTTTTTCCCCAAATATTTGTGGAACACACACAGGTGCACACACACACACACACACACACACACACACACACACACACACCAGGGGTGCTAAAAATATATATACACATTTTGAGAGATGCTAAGATATTTTCACCGTAACCAGAAGTGTCTAGATGCTAGTGGTAACACTGAGCACTTCTTGTAATTGCAGATACCAAAAGGGATTTGTATTCATCTTATTCAGTATACAATTTTAATACAGTTTTTTTTCCTTTCTTAAAATTTGTATTCATTTTTGGCTCTCTCCCTCTCTCATATGTGTGTGTGAGTGTGTGTGTGTGTGTGTGTGTGTGTGTGTGTGTGTGTGTGTGTAATTTTTGGAGAATTATTGGAAAAGCATCAATGTGCTTTCTATTTCACCATTTAGAGTATTTTTATAAAAATCTGGTACATCCAAGGCATCTACTTTTCTTAGGGCAATTTGGCAACATTACTGATTTCCAGTACATCTCTGCTTCTTTCACAGTACATAAGCCTACATTGTCTTTGATGTTAAGAGCTGCCATTTGACCCTCAATACTTCAAAATTCCATGACTTCCATTGAAATCAGGAAGTCCGTCTGACCATCTAAAAGGCAACATTTCCTATCTCACACCTGGGTTCCGTGAAATTTAACTGGGGTCCAAGTGTGCAGCTCACACATAATAAATCCAGTGCAACTTTCCTATATTCCCAAGCTTTTTGATTCCTTCTTCCATATTATACTATGAAACTCGGGCATCTCAGTCTCATTAGATATAAGCCACCACTAAGTCAAATTTCATTTAATCTGCTAATTACAGAGCTATTTCTAGCTGCTCCTGTCATTTCCAGCTGCAAGAACTAAATTAGGTACACTCATAAAAATGATTAAAGCCAACTTAGCGTTATGTCCTGTCCTGTTTGATCCTTAGTATCCACACTCACACAGGTTCTTCAGCCTTCTGTTGATATATATTAGCAAAGCCTTGTAATTATTTTGCTGTGTAAGTTTTTCCCATCTTCATCACAGTGTGTAACACCATCTCTGGTTAATATTGAAATCTGACCCTATTTGTAAGCTAATGGCAATAAGGTAGAAAGGGAAATAAGGTGCTTTTAATAGAGAATGAGCACTTCCTGTACAGTAATCTGACCCAGGTGAAGTTATTACCAAGTTTTCAAGCAATTAAAGTTATTATCAAAGACACAAATAAATCAATTCCTAAATCTCACCATTGAGGGTCTATTGCCTGGGACTGCGACTGGTGTTTTGTTAGAATCAGTTGTGGTTCCATCAGAAGAAAGAAAATACTTAATAATTTGAACAAGGAAACTTACTATAAATGATTAAATAAAATAGGGCATAATAATAATGTGAAATTGGTTAATAAGAAGTATAATGAACCCTAAATAATGTTAGGACTAGAAGGTATAAAGAGTTGTCATGCCCCTAGGTCTGAAGTGGAGTACCACACAGTAAAGGATCTCTTCTTCAGGGATATGATCTATCTTTGGAGAGGGAAAAGCTATGGTTTCCTGGGTATGAAAAAGTAGCTGAGGTGAGTAGGCAGAACTTGCTAGAAATGTGGGCATGCTCTAGGAGCCAGAGTTGGAGAAACTGCACATACAGCAGAAGTTGTATGTTCTGCAAGAGGCTATTCTGGAGAAGCCACACACACAGGAAGAGCTGAGTGCTGTTGTAGTCAGGCATGCTACAGAAACCTGGAAGGCAAAGCACACAGAAAGTGGGTAGAGAAGCCTCTTCCAGCTCTAAATCCTTGCAGGTACCCCTACTGTGAAAACTTGATATCACGCCATCTGGTGAAAAATATTATTTTCAGGGTCCAGCATATAAGAAAGACAACAAAGGATAGATTTTGAACTGAGAGACAGTAAATTGTATATACGATATGTATATGCAATACATATGATACACATGTATTAAACATAAATTACCTTATGTAATATGATGCAATACAAAACAATTATTTATCTTTCAATAGACGTTGAAACGTAGTTTTTGTTTTTTGCCCTCTGCTCTTCAGTAACTAGTGATTGTGTGCTCAAAAAGAAAGACAAATTAGTCAAAGGAGAAAACTAATAATTGTGTTTTCTATTTACATCTACATTGTGGTATGAAAAAGAAAGGGGGATGTGCCTTGTTAATTGAATGTAATACTTTTGGTAATTCTGGTTTTACGGCTAGATTGAGTAAAAAATTATTCTGTTGATTCATATTACGTATTTTAATGTGAACTCAGGAAAGCATTTTATCTGTATTTTTTTGTGTGTCCCTGATCATTTTTTCCTAGTATTTCATTGAGCTGAATCGCTCTTGAAAATGTTTGAAATGAGCAGTGAGCAGGTCTACAATTTTAGGAAATTCAGAGCAATAAGTCACTTACCTCTGGGGACACAATTCCCTTCTAAATGTATTGCTATATGGAAATCAAAAATAATATATTTTTTCTTCCCTTTATATGCGTGTGACAGAACTTGTCTCCATTAATGTTATTTCTTAGTTCTTGTTGATTAGTGTAACTAACCATGAGCCATCTTCATTGGAAATTTAATAACCATAGTGTAATTGACTATGGTATCCCTATAACCTACCCTCATATGACACCTATTGACTTTTGTCTTAAAAATATATTGCGTATTTCTCCTTATGCTTTTCCATAGGTGCAGTTTTCCAGAAAAAATACACCAGTTAACTTATCTCCATTTATGCATATGTATCGTATTTTATTTGATTATGCCCTTCATTCATTTCACGTCTTCCTTCAATTTTTCTTTTTCTACTTTCTTCTCTAGGCTACCCTGAAGACTTCATTTTAATATTTGTTGCTAACAATAAAATTTTCTCCTTCTAAGTTTTGTTTTAGCTATTTCATAGAGTTTCTTGAGAATACTGCTTCAGCAATCCCTCTGTGACACAGCTTGACACTTTTAATGATGCCAATGCCACACTTGACTAAGCTCTTCTTCTCTTGTCTTTATGTGGCAGGGAGTACCCACGAACACTGACAAGCTGACTTCTAATTTGTCCCAGTTAATAAGTAATATCATTAAAATTCAGAATAAGTTCTTTGTAAAATATATTTGAAGTATGCTATAAAGATATTACTATTGATATTTTATGCAGTTTTTACTGCATGTAAACTTTAAAATTATGATAATAATTATCACTAATAAAATATCTATAAAGTGATCTTTTATGAAGATGAAAGCAAAATCAGAACCCTCAAAACTTTTCTTTATATAAAGGGAGCTCTGATGTTCTAAAACAAAGAAGGCCAATTTTAAAAGTGTCCACTGGCATTACAGCATGCCTCTCCTTTTCATTAATGTTGGGTATCTCCAAATAGATGTTCCTACTCACTGATCTTCTAATTCTCTTCCACAAACAAACAAACAAAAACCCTAACAAAGAAACAATAAACTGACACATCAAAACTAGCTAGTAGATTTGGGAAATAAATTAAAAATCATGGAGATTTAGCATAATACATACTTTTATTTTGAAATGACCCTAGAAAAACAAAGATTAAAAATTTCTAGTTATTTGGGTCAGTTTTCTTTTGTTATAAAAATGTATATATCTTTGAAATTTTATTATTGGTTGTACTGCTGGCATAAATCTCAAACATGCTGCCTTAGAGTCATTTTGTAAATATATAATTGGTTGATATTGTACATAACTGCAGGTTTTCAATATATACATTTTACAAAGAATTGTTATCATGTAAACTAGACAACAGATTAAGTTAGTAGGTTTTAGTGGTTAAACACCCATTAAGTCATTTTAAATAATTTTTTAGTTTTCTTTCATTAAAATATTATTGTAAACATAATAATATTTTTTCTTAAAGCAGAATCTAAAAGTATGCCTGAATTTAGGACACACTCAAATGGATTTTAGAAGTGTGTTGGATGTCAACGCTTTTCCAAAGAAATCTCGATAGAAATAATTGCAAAATATAAACAGTAAAGCATATTAGACAGTGGTATATATTTTTAAAGTATGGAATTGCAAATTTATTTTTGTTTTCAAGGCTCAGGTACCTTATGTACAAAATTTTGCAACACAAGACAGGTAAAGAGAATAGCCAATTATATTTTGTGAAATGCCAAAAACTATTATATGAACCTGTCATATATTGTTTTAGCTAATTCTTACAACACCTTAACTTAAAATGTGAATCAGAAAATATAGTGCATGCCAAAAGCCCATGTTGTGGTTTGTAAGTGGGCAGGTTGAGCTGAACCAAAGCCAATTTAAACTAACCTTATACCTATTCACTATGCACTTAGGGTACAATTTGAGGAAAACATTAAAAAAAAACTGTGGTAATATTTAATGTAATTTAAAAGAAACTGAACACCCAACAAATACTATACTTATGCACAAATATGCTAAAGTTTGTAGACATTAATTAGAGTAATAGTCTGTCAGGAAATGATTGATAATAGAAAAACTATTTCCATACCTGAAAATAAAATAACAAATAATAGTACCCTTACATCTGTTTGGATATTCAGAGGTGATGAATAGAGTTTCTTTTGTTTGTTGATTTTATGGATAATGTAGCTTCCATTTATCTAAAGATTATTCTACTTCCAAATATGTGGAGTAGTTATCTGTAACAATTAATTAGTCACTAATAAAATTTTTCCCTTACCAACTGCTGAAAATGGAACCACAAGCCCTGAAAATATGATTAAATAGAAAATTCCAAATTCCATTACAATCATATATATCTGTGGTAATGCTGCAAATGGTACTTATCCATAGGAAAAGTTCTTCAAGACAGTTTCAACATTCAATGAATGTGATTTTTTGAAAGATGAGAACAAGACTGAAATGACAAGTATGTGTCTCCATGATGCACTCACTGGAGAAGAAAGCACAGCAAAGCAAAATTAAACTCTGGTAGACCCTACTGCCATTTTCTCACTAGCACTGGAGGCATCAAGCAGTATCTGAAAAGATTTCTCTTTTTACCTTATAAACCTACAAAATTTGTGCCCCTCTTTTAAAATCGAAGGATCTTAACCTTGAAAATCTTGATGGTAAAGTCAAGAAGATTTGATTCTGCCTCTGCAATTATGGGTACACTAGAGTGTGAATGGAGCATGGCTTCTGGACTAGCAATTCACTTTTATCCACTGCTGTCCATCTACACCCTAGTTTTGCTCTGATTGGTTCCACCCACTTCCCTTTGTGCTCTGGGAGCCCCACGTTAAGAATTAGAGCTGATTCATACTTCTTTCGCTGATCTAGACTTGAGTATTTGAATCTGCAAAATTTGATCATGGAATTTATATAGCAACCTCTGTCAGTAAAATCGAAGGACTGTTAAAAACACATTAAAAGCTACATTTCAGAAGATAATTATCCTGTGAATTAAAGAACAGGTATAAGAATATTCATATTATACAGAAAATATCTAATTTCTATTTTTAACAAAATTCAAGAAACATATGTAACACTTTGAAATATAATATGCAATTACAAATGTAAACATTTTAGATTTGAAAAAAATCAGTATATTTTGAATATACATTACCAATTTTATAATTACAGTGAATCAAAGAAAGTATGAGAAATCACAAACATTTTGAAATGGAATATGTAGTAAAATATGTTAGAAAAATGTATGTTACAAACCATAGACTCTTCAAATAAAACTTAAAATTACAAAAGAGAAATGGCAAAAGCATAATTATACTAGTAATATTTTCAAATACAGTATCAAATAATTTATTTTATTTATTTATTTTTTTGAGTCGAAGTCTCACTCTGTCACCCAGACTGGAGTGCAGTGACCGCTGCCGGACACCGCAGCCTCGACCTGCTGGGCTCCGGCGATCCTTCCGCCTCAGCGCCTTCCAAGTAGCTGGAACTACAGGCACGCACTACCATGCCTGGCTAATTTTTGATTTATTGTAGAGATGAGGTCTCGCCAAGTTGCTCAGGCGGGTCTCGAACCCGCGGGCTCAGGCAATCCACTCACCTCAGTCTCCCAAAGCGCGGGATTACAGGCTGAGCCACCGAGCCTGGCTAGTATCAAATAATTTAATGGAGTCAAAGAAAAATTACAAAATACAAAGGCTAAGTAGAACTTAATCATGAATATCTAAGTCACCAAAGAAAGCTATCTTCAAAAATATCTCATGTAATTTCAGTAATTTAAAATAAAACAATAAACCTAACTTTAATTCCATTTTAGAAAACATTAGTTGATCTCCTGTGAGGAGCCTAGGATTTCAGAAGGTGTAGCTTTAAAATGTTGACATTGCATTAAAAACAAAAATAGACAAAATTATTTAACATTTTTTTCTTAATGAATCCACCAATTTTCTGATGAAATAAATTCTATGAAGCACAAGTTGTGAGTGTGAATGAGAATTCAGAAATTTTTGTTCTTTAAAAAGCTGGATATTACATATTTTAGGTTTTGTGGGTTAGATGGTTTCCGTGACTTGAAAACAGCCATGAAAAAGAGTAGCCAAATGGCTATTGCTGTATTCCAATAAAACTATATTTACTAAAAATAGATAGAGGCAGAATACAGCCTGAGGACTACATTTTGCCAAACCATGGTGTTGGTAATGATTCACTGATATCTATTTTATTCTTTAATAATTTTTTGTTTCAGATTATAAAATGTGTGAGAGGAAGGATGCCAAGGTGCACTGTTACAAAAACAGGTTTACACAAATTACCATCTGGGATTCCTTTATCTAGAAACCTAGGCAAAAATCTGTATTAAATGATAAGGTGAAAAAATCCCAAATCTCCTCAATATGTCTAAAATTGCTTGATCCATTTTCATATTCTTTATCTATTTTTATATTCTAACACACGTGTGCTATTTTATCCCATGTGAATTTATAAATGTCAGCCTCCTCATTGAGTTCTCCATAAACTAACAAGCAATTTTAAGTGTTTTCACTTATAATTATTAGCTCTTCTCTTCCCCCCTTTCCATTTCCCAAATTGCAGCCCTCTGATTTATATCTTGTATAACACAAATATAAATATAATTCCCTTTTGCCAATAGACCCAAACTCAGGAAAGATAATGATTTATCTTTCAAGCTTTTAAGAAAATGTATTTCTCAGGACAGAAGAACATAGAGGTTATAGTGCTAAATTTAAGAACATCTTCACCATCCTGATTACGAAGGATAGATAGATAAATGACAAAGAAATAATACATGGGTGACAGATAGATATAGGGTAGATGATATAGATAGATGATAGAAGACGATAGATGACATAGATGAGTAGATGATAGATAGACAAACAGATAGATAGATAGATGTAGAGAGCATTATCTGACATTCCATTGTTTACAAACACTTCCCTGAGAACCATTATGCCAATAAACAATAATGCATTTTCCTTGTCCTGTTTGTATACTACAAACCTTCCAAAAAGTAGCATGTGAGAGTGGCTACTATTTTTTATTGCAATTAAATTGCCTTTGAAGTGTATCACATGAAAAATTAAACCTAATCCAATTGTGGTTGACATTTTTCAGTTTCGATTCAGTCAGCTTGACATTTTTGGAGCATGATGAAGTCCTGTGAAGAATTATGTGTATACACTTCAAGTATGCTCATAATAAAAAGGTAGTGTGGTAGGAAAAAAGGAACCTACATTGAGTGTACTTTGAAAGTGTTAATTTACTTAGTGTTAAGTGTTAATTTACTTACTGTTAAGTGTTAATTTACTTAGTGTCAGAGAGCAAGTTAACTTTATAATTTGTGATAGAATTTCTGAACATTTATCATTTTTTAAATCAATACTGCACCCTTTTCCTGTCATGCATCATGATAATTCATGACACCTCATATAGTAACAATGAGACTATAAACAAAATTCTCCTTTAAACAGATAATATAAATAAAGTAAACAAAGTTCTCAGTAAGTCTTACATATGCTTAAGTATTAATTTACATTTTCTTTGTTAACCAAATCTTTCCAGAGGTTTTAGCTCTAATCATGGAAGTTTGAATAAAGCATTTAAAGAAACTGCCAAGAAAATTAAATGAAAGATGGTAAAAAGCAAGGATAAATTTTGCAACATGTATTCTCTTGCAAAACAGGTAAAAAGACAGCAATTGAAATAAATCAGAGCATAGTTAATAAGATAGTATATGAGCAAACAAAAATCATTTATTTTTGTGTAAATATAAATGAAAAAGTTTTATGGTTAAAAAAGGTTTATAAAATAATGCAGAAGAGCTGGAAGTACAGTTTTGAAACAAGTAAAAAATTAAAATATAATTTGCTTCTAAAAGAATTAGTGATGAAATGATTGATGATCAAATTTACACTAGAAAATATAAAAGAAACTCTGCTGAATTTACATTTACCTTTTTAATTTCATGCCAAATTATTGCAAAGAGCTTACTTTGCTAAAATTATCAGGGAGGGAAAATTTAATTTGAATTTTTTTTTTTTAAGGATCCAAGTTGACTGCCTTTGAAAATTAAAATACAAGCCGGGCTCGGTGGCTCAGCCTGTAATCCACGCCTTTGGGAGGCTGAGGTGAGTGGATTGCCTGAGCCCGCGGGTT
>NW_007252171.1:461898-462161 GCF_000164805.1 Carlito syrichta | reverse complement strand
TCTGGGCGACAGAGTGAGACTCCAACTCAAAAAAAAAAAAAGAAAAGAAAAGAAAGAAAATTAAAATACCTAGACCAACACATTGAAATTGTCATACGGTCCATTTATAGGACACATGTCATGTAAAGTAGGAAAATACTCTGTAATTTAATTCAGAAGGCAATTTAAAATGAATCACACATATTAAACCATCAAAGGAAATTGGTCAGATTTTCACTTCTAATTTGTTGTTAATGTCAATTTTTTTTTTTTTTTTGGTTTTT